>NC_056731.1:1876992410-1877067410 GCF_019279795.1 Protopterus annectens | reverse complement strand
GACAAACTGCTGGAGACTCGCATCTCCCATGGGGAGGTGGGCATGCATAAGATGCCAGCACTTCTGTCATGGGTAGCATAGAGCTGCCCATAAGACTGAACAACAGTGTTGCACTATCCACTGATGCTGTGTCCCAGCTTACCTACACACACACAATGAATTGTGGTTCCCAGCTGAACATACATCCACTCTCACCCAGTGACAGTGGACTTTTCCAAAGCACTTTATGGTAGTCCTTCCAATCCCTCCTCTAGACCTACACCCCGTGGGAGCTGGCAGACTTAGCAGTTTAACCCACTCCTGCTTAACATACAAGGCCATGTCAAACCCTGAGCATCGGACATGCTCCACTTAAAGAAATCCCAATCCCTCAGAGCCACACGCTCCAGGGTTCTAAACCTTGTCATCACAAAGAACAAAACATGCTGGAGGGATAGGTTCCTGATCCACCATACTCTGGAATAGACTGCCCATACATGTCAAGCAGAGCACTTCATTGGCCCTCTTCAAAAGGAACCTTGATGATTGGATGGGAGATAGGAAATTCACCCCGGGGATCATGTCAGTCACCCTGCTAGACCGAGGTCCAGGGAAGTAAATATTGTGGAAAGAAATATCCAGGGAATTGTTATGGCAAGGCTTGCATAGACCCTAAGGCCGATAGCCTAGTACCAACCTATGAACCTATGAACCTACAATGCACTCTGGTATTGACAGTTTCTACTGCACTCATACATTTCTCTGTTGAATACATTGAACTGTCATGTTGCTCGCCCACATGTTGAAATGATGAAATGAACATAAAGCAAGATGATGATAACGCATGGAGCATTGCCCTTTATACGCCTGTTATTTGGGTTACCTGTCTCTGATGCAGCGTGGCCCTTCTATGCATGAGTAAGAATAGTTTGGTTATAGGTTTGCATGCACCTCAATTTAATGTAGTGTATATGCTTTACTATGGGCCAACTGCTACCTCTTTCTTAGTACCATGGTGTACTGCAGTAGTGTAGCTAGGGCGGAGCAAGAGTGACAAATGCCTTCGGTGTAAAGTGTTGGGGGCACCACAAGCAAATCCTGATATTTCCTTAATGCAATACCAACTTTTAAAAGCTGGTATTGCATTTGCAGTAAACCTGAGTGCTGTGGCACTCTGTGTGTGGTCTAAACTGCAGGAACTGCTGGGAATGGTGCACTGGTTCATACTACTGGACCAGAGCACTGGTTGAACTACCCTTCAGATGTACTGCATTCATCTTTGTCTGGAATGGTCATTCCCTGCAGCTTGATCTTCCACTAATTCCTCATCTGGCTCACTGTCCACTGCCCTGCCTGTTGTGGTGACAGATATTCCTCCTGCATATGCCCTCTATGCTGTGTGCTATTATAGATACAGATATATATGTATATATTTATATTTATGGGGAGTCATGGCAACTTTCTGGGTGGCCTGTGGACATATTGTGGATGATGTTCTGTGCAGCTGACAGAGTGATTTTCTGGCAGTTAGCTTAAAGGTCTAAAACTCTAACTTGTTAATAAGCCATTTCCTGTGCTAAGGATGTAGGGTTTGAATCTTTTAACCTTCATTTACCTACTGTGTGACCTTAAGCAAGTCATGTAACCAGAAAGTGCTTTGGGGCAACTGGGAATTTGAGCAAGGCCGCTTAATGGTCTCCTGGACTGCATGTGTAGTAACTGCTGATGAACCTATGAACCTATGAACATTTACTGGTCACATACCATATTCCCAGCTCCCCAGCAAAACCTTTATTTCTATGTGGGTGCAGTCTATGGCTCTCAGTACCTTAGGGAAATAGGTTATATTATAAAAGTCCCATAAGATGTTGGTTTTCTCTTCTGGGGTACAGGGCAATCGTCATATACTACCAATGTGCTGCAGGCTTTTATCGAGGAACTGATGAAGTGTTCTCAAGACCCATGCCTGACATACTCCCACAGTGCCCTATGTTGGTCACTGTAAGGCCTCTGTGGCTAGTATTTGTAAGGAAACACATTTTTTAGTATCCACTGAGACAGGCAATTCACAACTCTTGCAAGGCTGCATATGAGGCAGATACGTCTACCAGTTCCTGTATGGTGTCCCTATCCATTTGATATCAGTCTGAAATGTTTGTGCCTTAAAGGCCATGCAGGGTCAGATGACACTGCACCTCCAAGGGCATGATAGTCACCACTGTGGCTACTAGCAGCAATAATAGCTTATTGTACAGACACTTTCAGTAAAGCTGTGGCAATTCATAACATAGTTTCACAATTGCACTGCATGTACTTGGGGATTTCATTGCCTTCAGTATCAGTGAGTTTGGAGTGTCAGGTTGTAGCCTTAATATGGTTCTGAATTGTTTCACAATTTTGTTTTCATTCATTTGCATATACTAAAGCAACTCATTTTGCTACCATTGCTCACTACCATCTTATTATACCGCCATTAACATATTCCGCAAGCAGCTGTGGTGCTCAGCGCATCTCTGAATCACACAGACTTTTTGTGTTGTTGCTCAACATGCACAATTACCTTTTGCAATGTGGCTAACATTTCTGAATTCTAAGGTATGAAACATAATCGTTCTTTATATAAGGCCAGTTTGTAGTTGTCTAATTTGTTCTGATGAAGTCTCTGTGTCTTGTAGATGAAGTCTGAGATTTTTCCATTTTTGTGGATTTCCTTTTATTTTAATTTCTTTGTAGTTACATGCATACATACATACAAATATTTCAAGCACGGACATTAATGCCCTTCTAGCTTGCCAATATACCAAAACACTTGTTCCCATAATAAGCGTCCAGGCTGTTCTTAAAACTATCTAAACTAGTACTTGCTTTAATGTAATTTGTTAGTCTTTTCCAAACATCAGCTACTCAGTCAGAGAACCAATTAGTGCACTTCTCATTCCTATAGAATCTCCAACATAGGTTGTCTGATAATTCTCTAATACTTTTTGTAAACCCCAAACATTTCCAAAGGTAGTTGTCACAAATGCCCTATATACCTGAATAAGATCTCCTCTTAGATATCTATAAGAGACACTGTACAAGTTCAGATATTTTAGTCTTTCATAATAACTTAGATTTTCACACCCATGGATGCCCTTAGTATATTTCCGCTGTACTCTTTCCAGTTTATTCATGCTTGTTTTCTTATAGGGTTTCCATATTGTTATTCCATATTCAAGTTTGGGTCAAATGTAACTAACAAACAATAACTTCATTATTTTTGATTGCCTAGACTTTATAAATCTTTTTATACAACCTATAGTTCTATAAATATCATTAACCAATTGATTGATATGATTAAAAAAACTCATAACTGAATCTACCCATATACCTAGGTCCTTAAATGAGTCTACAGTTCCAATCACTGTGTGCTTTATTAAATATTCACATTTCAATTTATGCCTATCAAATCTCACGTGCTTAGTTTTTGATGTATTTATCAACATATTATTCTTCTGTGCCCAAATGGTTAATTTAGTGAAGTTATTTTGCAGACATGTCTTATCTGTAACACATGTAATCAGTTTACCCAATTTCAGGTCATCTGCATATAGACTGTAGAACACCTCAGATGAAAAAGTTAGGTCTGAAAGATACAATCTAAAAAAGTAAGGGCCTAGTACAGAGCCCTGTGGGACACCTGGACTGTAACCAAGGATTTCATCTGTCCAGTTGCTGTATGATACTTGCCATGTCCCATTTATAAGCTATGCAGCTATCCATCTTATCAAGACTACATCAATATCTAGTTGTACTAATTTATTGATTGGTGTTATGTGTATGACCCTGTCAAATGCTGAAGTTAAATCTATATAAATTACATCACATCACAATTTTTCATTCATAGCTGTAATTATATTGTTATAGAACATCATGTTACAGGTGGTAATAGATCTGTTTTCAACATATGCATGCTGATATATGGTTTCAAGTCCAAACCTATCCAGTTCTGGCAATAACGTATCCACTATTACCTTCTCCATTATTTTTCCACAATATTTAAGGGTCTATATGACTCCAAGTTTGTCCTACTCCCCTTTCCCTTAAAAACAGGTTTAACAAGCGCATGTCTCCAATCTTGAGGAATCTCCCCATATTTATATAACCTAATGAATAATAAATATAATGGTACTGTAAGTTCTTCCTAAAGTGTTCTCAGGTCATTGTTACTAATTTTGTCTCCTCCCTGTGCTTTATTTGGATCCACTTTGTGCAGTTCTTTTTCAATATAATCTGATTTGATTCCAGTATCTGTGGTTAGCTGCATGTCACTAGGACAATTTACCACCCTTTATTTGGAGCCAAACTGTTTTGCATAAGATTTTGGAAATATATCTGTAATCTGTTGTGTATGAAAATAAAATTTAAAATCTGCACACAGTTTATCAGTTTGTGTGTCTTTACTCCTTCCACATCTTATGCATCTATAACAAGGTTTCCTATTATGCTCAATATCTTTGATCTTGTCTGAAACTAAGCTTAATCTGTTTGTCCAGCTTGTTTATTTCTGTTTTCAAAGTTGTAGCTCAACCTCTCTTCCATTTGTTATATTTTTTTGTCTACAAACAAGAAAACTGTAAAACAAATTCTAGACTGCAAAACTCTTAACGTGAAGGCTCCAAGGAAACACCCAAACGGCACCAGACACTTGAAAATACTATTTTAATTAAGCGCTTTTCGTCACCTTTCATAAGGCAACTTCTTCAGATTACAGTGTTGTTCAAGAGTGTAATCTGAAGAAGTTGCCTTATGAAAGGTGATGAAAAGCGCTTAATTAAAATAGTATTTTCAAGTGTTTGGTGCCGTTTGGGTGTTTCCTTGGAGCCTTCACGTTAAAAGATATTTTTTGTCTCTCACTTTAATCAGATATCTTGTTTTTATGGAAATATAGCCGCCTGATGTTGTATGCCTAGATCCTCGTATTAAACATTTTTTTTTATTTTTTGTACTCAAACAATTTCTCTTTCATAACTTTCCACATTTCGTCTGCAGTTTTTCCACTGAACACCTCACTACAGTTAGTTTTACATAGTGACTGTTTTGCTTCCATATAATCTGTAATTAACCTTCTGTGCATTGTTTTAGATTTCAGTTTGGCAGAATTATCTAGCAACAAATTAACCTTTATAATCCCATAATCACTGCACATCAATGGTGGTAAAACCTGACTTGAAGTTACACTAATTTCTTTGGGAACACAAACAATGTCTAGTATGTTCCATCCCCTGGTAGTTTTTTTTACAATCTGAAGCAATTGCTATTCCTGAATATACGTTGTGAATAATTTCCTTACTAAAATTGTTGAATCAATATTATTCCAAGCTGTTTCTGGTAAATTTAAATCCCCAGCTAATATGGGTTCTTATTATTTAAGAGAACGCTTAAAGTTGCGAACGCTGTTTCATCGAATATTTTTATGCAAATTGGCAAAATGTCAAAAGCATAGAACAGTGATTTTTTCCTAGAGAAAAAAATCACTGGGCCGTTTTCAGGACTTTGCCATTTCCTCCACTGTGGTGCGATCTCAGAGTTGCTATATTTAAGTAGGGGGGTGTGTGTGGGGGGGGGTGAAGCCCCATACTTTATTTCTTGTTTGTTTCCATTGGAAAAAAATCGCTGATCCATGCATTCAACATTTTGCATTTTTGTAGTGTTTGTGTTGATTATATAGCGTTCCCAATTTCAATATAGCTAATATAATATAGACCGGTTAATATTATTCTTCCCTCCTGTGTTTCATGCAAGAAAGTGAATTCCTCTAGGTCATCTGTACTTGACTTTGGTGGTCTATACACTCCAACAATTGTTATATGTTCCAGGTTGGTTTCCAGTCATTGTTCTTTAACCATGTTTTAGAAACAATAGCAACATTTTATTTTATTTATTTAACAATTGTTTACCAGGAAAGTCTGACTTGAAACAAAGCCAATTTTCAGCGGAAGCCTGTGGAGAAATGCTCCAGACACGTCTTTAAAATGTGGGAGGAAACCCGAACGAAACCCACACGAGCACAGGGAGGGCATACAGACTCCGCACAAAAGGCACTCCAGCCGAGAATCGAACCAGAGAACCTCTTGTTATGAGGCAACAGTGCTACTGCTGCACCACTCTGTCATCCAGTCTTGTGGGAACCTAACAAATTTTCCAATAAAAAAACTTTATTAGTAATGCTCCTAGCTTTAACAACAATCAGAGATGCATCAGATGTTGCTCTTTGTGGGCTGTTAAATTTTTGAAATGGCAAAAGTCCTGCCTAGTGTTTGTCAAATATTGCAAAATTCTCTTCCCTGATCTAAACAAATGCACACCATCCCATCTGAAAGCATGTGCCCAAAACAAGGCTTGGATGCTCTATGCATTTCCATTTTTTTAAAACAGGACATTTTTTCCATGTAGGTATTTACCTAAAAAATATTTTCATTCACCGTGACCTGACTATCCTTTCTATAGGTGATTTGTGAAAAATACGTCCTTACACCAGTGCAAGCAATACTATCTAAGAGGGCTGTCAGTTCCTTAATAACAGTCAGAGAATCCTTGTGGGTGACATGATTTGTACCAACATAAATAAAAACAGATCCATATTTCCTTACATTAAGGCATTCCAAAGCTTGTCTCGCATCTTATATTTTCGCTCCTGGCAAGCATAACACTATTCGATGTTCATTATCATTTCTGCAACTATACGTATCAGTTCTTCTAATAATTGAATCTCCAATTACAAGAATATCTTTGCTGGCCAGTTCTGAAGAATCTTCAGCTTCTAATACAGTAATATCAGCTCTATCAATTGTAGTTGTCTCTGCTTTCATATTTTACTGGTCCTATTTTTTTTTAAAAATTCCAAGATATAACTTTTGCCAAAATGATGGGATAGATCATGCATCTCATGATTTATATAACACTTCAAAGTTAGAAATGAAGGAAATAACTCAGGACTAGAAATTATTGATACAATGATTAATAACAGGGGCACTAAAGATAATCTAATCTGTCCATATCCACTACGAAGCATGAAAACTTCATAACTAAATTCCAGAATGTGACAAAATAATGAAAATGCAACACTTACGGGGGACTTTAACTGCTGAAACATTGAGTGGGTAAAGTACTTAATGCCAAATAAATATGTCCAAATACTCACAGATTAATAGGCTTATCGGCTGCTGCTGGACAATAGACTATTTAAGCCTTTTCAAGCCTAGACAATGCAGTCTCACTGGTATATCCACCTAATTATTTCTCTTACCCATAAGACATGAACAGGTGAAGCTAGGCATTGGGTAAATTCATGTTTTCTAATTCATTTGTCTAAATTAGATGTGCTCTGCTTTACAGAAAGTTGGAGTTTGTATCGGAGATAGGGGATTCTGTGGGAGAGATAGCTTTCATCCTGACAAGTGCTATTTATGTAGTAGCATAGATTTTAAGTCCCTTTATCTTGTATCTGTATCACTGCCTGTCTTGTGGACATGCAGTATGTTAACTAGGATTGGATTAGGTCATTTATAGCTTTGTAAGCCAGCACCATGTCAGTAGCAGATAGAGGAACAAGACAGGATGTTTAGAGGCTTTGGGTAGCAAAGGGAGCTCATTCATTTTATGGTGAGAAATCACTGTTTTTTTATACTGGGTTAGGTACTTGTACAAGTATATGCCAAAGAACGAATTGAGTTCTAATAGGATACTGATGAGTGATAAAGAAGGAGGACTGATCACCTCTTTTGACCAACAAGGGATGCCCTTGGACAAGGCCAAATATATGCTTTTGGGGGTATTACAACCTTCAAAGTGTTCATGCATATTGTTTCAGTCCATGTAAAAGATCCCATAATACTTACCCTGGTCAGTATGAATACCACCTTGGATTTCCATTGAAAAGTGGTTGTGGAACTAGCCCAGTCAACAAGGTCCAAATACAATAAATCCATTTTTGATGGCAAATGCAGATGAGAGGTAAATGTTTATGAATGAAGATTCACAATAGTTTTGAATGCTGATGTGATCCCCACTGCATTATTACTTTGGCAAAATATTTTTTTGTGAATACCCATCTTAGCATGAAGACTCTTCGGGAATGGTTTTTACTGCAATAACCTATAGCCTTTTAAAGTGTGCCTCTACAGCAATTATTAGCACTCGTTATGTAACTAGTCCTTTAAAATCAATGTAGATGCAATGTTGTAGTGCTGAAAGCGATTATCATGACTCTTAATAAGGGTGCTTTTGTAATAATACACTTTGTATCATTTGGAAATGGATAAGACCTCCTGCTGAATTCTCTAGTTGTCAGTGAAATCCAAAATTCCAGGCTGCCAAATAAAAAATCTGTAAGGAACTTTATCTTCGGTTACAAGGTATCTTTTCTGTAATTGTCCAACAGTCAGCTAAATGGTGTAGGAGAAATGATCACTCTGGGTCTACAAAGTAAGAGTTCCTGCCATGTAAATGATCACATTGTCTTTTGTGATATCCTTTCTCAAAATGGTCAAAGACTTCTGACAGCACAGAATCATTCCTGTTTTTTTTTTCTTTTAATGTCAGGCTTTATTACTGGTAACTCTGCTAATTTTGATGTGTAATACACATCCAGTAGAATTAGTGTTCAGTTCATCAGAATTGGTAGTTATGGCAGTCTATTAGCGCTGCCATGATATTTGGTTCCTTTACTCTCAATTTTATAAAAGTATATTTCCCAAAGGATGATATCCATTTTCAAAGAACACCAAAGACTAATGATCTGGAAACATGCCTCTCAATTTCTTAGGACAAGAAATCTGGGCAAAGCCTAAAATAATGGGAGACAAAGGCCCCAAAATATGGACAGTTTTAAATAATGCTCTTATAAACTTACAGCTTTTCTAGAATAACAGGTTTTGTGTTAACATGCATTTTCAGAAGAATATAAAGCCTGAAACTCACATGTCATTATTCTTCAGTGATTTTCCAGAAAACCACATTTTTTGAGGAACAGACCAAAAATATGAGGCAACAATCTGGATAGTTGAGAGATATGTCTGGGACCATTATAAAATTGTTCCATAACAAAAATTACATTTTTTTGCCGCCCATATGAGATAAAGGCAGTTGAAGGTCTTGTCTATTATTCTGGACATAATTACATTTGTTTTCATTAAAGCAAGAGAACAAAACGTAATGGGGCATTCTGCAGCATCTGAGAACTCTTGTGATATAAAATCACTTGATCTGCAACAAAAAACATCACAAGCCAATCTGGTATGTGAGAAAGAATCAAAATCTGCAAATGCTTCATTGGTCAAGACCATTTCCTAATTACCATAGGTTCATAGGTTCGTACTAGGCTATCTGCCCTAGGGCATTTATAAGCCTAGCCAGAGTGTATGTGGCTTTCATCACCCCTTAGGATGAGAATACTACGCCCATTTAGGGTTTAGTTTACTGTACCTCTGTCTAGTAGTGACACAGAGATGACCCCCGGGGTAAACCTACGATCTCCCATCCACTCGTCAAGATTTCTCTTGAAGAGAGTTAGTGAGGGGCTCTGCCTAACATGGACTGGGATTCTGTTCCAGAGTGTAGGGAGCCTCTGGGTTATGAATCTGTCCCTCCAGCACGTCCTATTTATTTCTGTGTTGAGGTTCAAATCTCTTGCTCTCGTGGCTCTGGTGGATTTGGATTTTCTGAGGTGGAGCATGTCCATTAATTCCGGATTGGACATGGCCTTGTACGTCAGGCATAGATCACCTCTGAGTAGGCGGTATGCGACTGAATAGAGCTGGAGCTTCTTCAGCCAGGCAGCATATGATATATGTTTGAGACCCTTTATCCTCTTGGTGAGGAACTTTTGGGGTCTTTCCAACTGCTGCAGGTGTCGGGTAAGATACATCCCAAATGGGGCATTGTACTCAGTCATGGGCCTAATAAGAGAAGAGTACAGGGGCACAATGACCTCTCTTGATCTAGATGTGAATCCCTTCATGATAAGGTGGGCAATATAGAAGGTCTTCCTAACCACTTTGGCAATGTGAGTGTCAAATGAGAGGTTACTGTCAACTTGGGTCCCTAGGTCCCTGATTTCCTCTTCCGTACTTAATGGATTACCACCTATGTGGTAATTTGTGGGTACCTTGTTTTTCCCAAAGTGTATGACTATACATTTTTTGGTGTTCAGCTTAAGGCCATGGCTCTGGCACCAATTATCCATTTCTATGAGGCCTCTCTGAAGGATGCTTGTGTCCGCTGGAGTATCAGTTATGGTGCCCAGTTTGCAGTCATCTGCGAACTTTGTCAGCCACAATCCTCCTATGTTTGCCTGCACCTTGGAAAAATAAATGCCGAACAAGAGAGGTCCCAGGACTGAGCCCTGTGGGACACCGCTTGTGACCGGCTTAGAGTCTGACATGGCTCCAGCAACTCTGACCCTGTGGGTTCTGTCCTTGAGCCAGTTTGCAACCCATCTTGTGACATATGGGTTTACATTTAAGCTGGTGAGTTTGTCTATGATGCCCGAGTGGGATATTGTGTCGAAGGCTTTTGCAAGGTCAAGGTAGGTTGTGTGAACTGCCTTACCCTCATCAATGGCCTTAGTGACTGTTTCAAAAAAGTCGGCCAAGTTCAAAAGGCAGGATCTGCCCTTGACAAAGCAAACTGGGTAGGATCCAATGTCTGTAGGTCCCCAATGTCTTTGTTTATGAGTTCCATAATGATCCTTTCCATAGCTTTGCAGACCAGGCTCGTCAAGCTTATGGGGCGGTAATTTCCAGGGTCCGTAGAAGCACTGCCTTTGTGGAGTGGGACCACTGTTGCTGTACGCCACTCTTTGGGTACGTATCCTGTAGTAAGGCTAAGATTAAACAGCAGCCTTATGTGCGGGTTTAGTTCCTCTTAGAGTTCATGTAGCACACAGCCCGGGACACCGTCCGGTCCCACTGATGCTGTGTTTTTAGCTTTGGAGAGGGCGGCTCTCACCTGGGCATCTGAGATGTTTGGGAGGCTACACTCTGCTGGGATAGATATTTCTCCTTTTTGGGGGGGGGATTTGCACCAGAATGTTGGCAATGTCTGTGGGTTCAGTGTATTTTGTGTCATTTTGGACTAACTCTGAGCATATCTGGGGGTTTCTGCCCAGGTTTCTAACATAACCGAAGAAGGCCTTGTGATTATCTTTAGTGTCTTTTGCAATTTTTCTCTCAAAGTTGGCCTTGGATGATTTAATGAGTGATCGTAGTTTTTTGCAAGTACTGATCAGAGATGCCTTCCCTTTTTGGGATTTTGCTCTGTCCTGTAGTAGCTTCCTCCTCTTGTTATAAAGTTTGTTTATGGCTGGGGTCCACCAGACAGGACGCCTGCCTTTGGGGGAATGGGTCTTGCTTTTATTTGGGATTGCATGATCCATGCATTCTTGAAGGTGCCCATAGAAGGCATTTGCAAGGGATTCAGCAGTGTGGGTTGTGGTTTCCACTGGCCCAGGGGCCTTGAAGGATACCACTTCAGTCTTAAGAAGTGTGAAGTTGGCTTTTGAGAAGTTCTTCACTGTGGTCTTTTGTGCAGGGGGTGGGGGCGGGATGTGGATTTCCAGTGAGATTAATTTATGGTCTGATCTCACCAATGAGGGATATACTTCCGGTGTGGAGCATTTTGTCCCCATGTTTGTGATGATCAGGTCTAGTATATTATCTCCTCTTGTGGGAATGGTGACTAGTTTTTCCATTGCATTTGAGTTTATGGATTCTAGGAACCTTTGGGCTAGGGTGTTGGGGCTTGAGTAATGTTCCCAGTCTATGTTTGGGTAGTTGAAGTCTCCCAATATGATGGTATTTGGAGAGACATTCATACTCTCCAGTGTCTTCAGGAAGGCTGAGTGGGGTTCCTGAGTTTGAGAGGGTGGTCTGTAGCATGCTACAAACTGTAAGGCAGTTTTGCCTATGGTTAGTTGCACCTGGATGGTTTCTGATGCTTCGTGCATTGCTACTAACCTGGAGGTGTGGGTATCTTTGATGAACATGGATACTCCCCCTCCTTTTGTGGTTCAGTCCAAGTTTTGGGGCCGGAAAGCATGATATGAGGTAAAACCTGGTAGTGCTGGGGTGCTCTCTGGAGCCTTGAACCAGGTTTCAGTCACTGCACAGACATCGATGTTCTCCTTACTGAGGAGGGCTTCGAGAGCATGCATCTTGAGGTTTAGACTTCTGGCATTGAGCAGCATTACCCTTAGTTTTTTTCCACTTGTGTTTTCTAGGGAGGTAGGTTTGTCTTTTGAGCCTTGCCTAAAAAAGGCACTATGGGGGTGGCAAGAGCCTTGGCCAATATCCGGAAGCCCAGGGTTGACAGGTGCAAGCCATCCCTTGCGAAGCAGCGTGGCTTGTCAAGCATGTCATCCCAAGCAGACAGACATTGGATCCCCTTAGAATGACACCAGTAATTAAGCCAATTGTTAAAACTGATCATTTTGTCTTTGTACTGTGGCATCATTCTTGGTGAGGGTAAGATGCTGCTCAGGGTCAGGGTCATACCGGCCTGGGCTACATAATCAGAGAGCTCCTCTATGTCTCTTTTCATGTAGTCCAGGGAGGTACGTCTCAGGTAGTTCACACTGGCATGGACAATGACTGAGTCATATTTGTACTTGCTTTGGAGTGACCTGAGTGCTTGTGTTATGTGGCGGATTCTAGCACCCGGCAGGCAGCTTACTGTAACCCTCTCCTTGTTCAGTCTGGTGAGCAGGACGTCAGTGTGTCTGACTATGGAGTCACCTATTACAAGTGTGTCTGGCATGTTGTTTGGCCTTAAGGGCTGTGACTGTTTAGCACACTGACTTTGTGAACTATGTGTTGCATGTGCTATGTCTTGAGGTAGTGGTCGCTTGGGTGTCTGCTTTGGAGGCCTCTGTTGTTTTGGTAGATTTTTAATCAGAGCCTCCGAGTATGTTTTTGTGTGTTTATGTGTTTGGTTTGCAGTTGTGATAGGTCTATGTGAGACTGGGTTTGTGGTGTGCGTGGTTACCTTCTCCTCCTGACTGGTTTTGCCAGTACTGAGTTGAAAGAGCTCAGCCTCCAGTTTGGCTATATAGTTGCATCTCTTACATATATTTGTATTTGTTGGGAGGAGGAGAGGGTTGTCTGTGTACATGAGGCAATTGTAACATTGCCTCAAGATTCCCAGATTCACCAGCTGAACAGGAGAGGACGCCAGCAACTGACCCTTCGACATGCTAGAATAGTGTAAAAGATTGCTGTGTAACTGAGTCAGAAAGGACCTATAGGGAAATGGGTACTCAAGGGGATTTAGGTGAATGAAGTACTTTCTTTTCTTTAAGAGTGCTTTACCTGTATAAAAATGCTTTAGGAGCAAGTGCTGGGCTTTTCAGATAGAGAATAGGCTGTTTAGATTGCAAGTAGAGCAGTTCTAAGGGAAAATTTGAAGAGCAGACTTCATGGAGCCAGGAATAGTTTAAACTTGATTAACAGGCGCTGTCCGATGCTGCTCTATGAGCAACTTCGCGCAAAATCGTGCAAAAGCACGCAAAAACGGGCTTTACCAAAAAGATACAGTCCATTCTACTCTATTGCATATAAACCTAATCTGAAACAAAGCACACAGTGGGTGTAATGAATTAGAGTTCAGAGGAAATTTGTGACATTAATGCACCGGTGACAGATCTGTGACACCTTCTTAGACTGAAATTACTAGAACACTTCCTTTACTTTGTCCACTAATTTTAGAAACTTTTTTATCAGCCAATTGCTCAAGATAGATTTCATCTTTAAAGACCTTACATTTGCCTCAGTTGACTCTAAGCCCATATTTTTGTACAAAACCTTTCCATTTTTCAAGTGGTTTTCATTAATTTTTTGATATATGCCTTTAGCAACCACTTTGGAGTTGATTAGTGATTTATCAATTTATTTAATCCATTGTTTTTTGACATTCATTCGCATTCCCATCAAACCGTACCCTAATATGGACTATTCAATCAAATCATGCCCAGATAGGGGCTATTCAATCAAACTGTGCCCTGACTGGGGCCATTCAATCAAACTGCACCCTGATATGGACCATTCAATCAATATGTGCCCTGATTGGGGCCATTCAATCAAACCTTACCCTGATATGGACCATTCAATCAATATGTGCCCTGATTGGGGCCATTCAATCAAACTGTGCCTTGATTGGGGCCATTCATTCCTTCCTTCATTCCTGCTTTGGGCATCAGAAAGCATGAGTAGGAGGAGCTAACAGCCAGTAAATTCTGCTAAGACATTAGGACATTTTGATGTTTCTAAGAATCCTTCCTGTCTCAGCTATAAGGCAGGGTATAATAACTGGCTATACTGAGCTGCTCTTTGTGTGTGTTTTTGGACATTCTCAATGCCCAGCTATACTGTATTATACAAACTCTTTGGTCAGATACATGCCCCAGAGTGTCAGTGCATTGGGGTGTAGCATTCTTACTTATATATACTGACTGCATCATTGCACAGCTGTGAACAAAAGGCAAAAAAACATAAGAAGGGAAATTGTTCCTGCTCTTTCTCAGCAGCATTCCCACGTCTAACAAATGAGTTTTGGGCATGGGGGGATTGGCATAATGGTTAAGGTGTTTACCTTACAGACACAAGGTGCAGGGTTTGATTCTCAAAGGGAATAATTGACTAGACTTACAATGGCCCACATGACAGTTAGTGTATGAAGTTATGAACCTTATTCAACTGCTAAAAGCACCTCCAGCCCATTATCATAGATGTTGACAGAAACTTAGCATTCCCTCAAACACAAAAACCCTTCAAACATAAACCACAGAACCAATACCAGAAATGCTACTGGCACAGGCACTGACACAGTGGAACACCATGCACCAACCTCTCCTGCAATAGGCCTCAGACTGACTGGACTGGTTAGCCAATACCATCAGGCCACCAGAGGTAGCCATGCCACTAACCACTCAGCTGGTGGACCTCCAGCTATTTGGTCAAAGTAATGCCTTCTGTTCCAATTATCACCTGGCACAATGCCCATACTCCAGCATTCCACTACTATTTGTCTATCATATGTTTGTCTCAATATATTCTATGTCTCCCCCATTGATTATGCACATCTGCTCCTGTTTGTCTGTCTGTGCTGATCCATGTGTATTGTATATTTGTGTTTTTGTTGCCTATCATCACCTAATTCTATCCCTCTGTGTGCCTTTCATCCATGCCATCTTACCTCCTCTAACAATATACATAAAATAGGGACATTCTCCTAAATATAAATATGTGCCATGCTTTAATTCCAACCTCTGCTTGCCATACCTATTTTCCTACTTTCCTATACTCCTGTTTCCACCTTTTTCATAGAAACGGAAAGCTGTCCAGCTTGTTAATAACCTACTGACTGTCTTTCAAGTCTTCAATGTACTCTGATGTCGCAGTGTTCAGCAGCAGCATGGCACTGTGGTGAAAGCATGAATTACCTGCTGTAGCTTGTATAAGGGCAGAGTGTAGCTGAACTGTATCACATTCCATAACGTTTTTATCACAAACAGAGTCTGAAGTGTATGTGAATGTGGGACTAACTGTGAATGAAAGTAACTGCCTCCCTTATTGTTTGCTGCGTTTAAGCAGTCATTAATCTGGCTTGGCTTTGCAGGACTGATATGCATTTTTAGGAAGTGAGATGACTTTAATTTAATTATTGTGTGTTTGTGGGAAACAAATTTGAATTACTGTGATTATTATTTTTAATAATAACCAGATGTCTGAGATATAAACAGTAAGAGGCTGTAATCTTTTGGGCATGGAGGATGTCTATGGATAATAGTGACTTTTCCCTGTAGTTTGAGTGGTAGAAGTAGTGTCACAACATGCACTGTGTGTGCTCAGGTCAGTGTAAGACAAGTATTACTATGGCTTATGTTTGTGCGTGTGTGTGTGTGTGTGTGTGTGTGTGTGTGTGTGTGTGTGTGTGTGTGTGTGTGTGTGTGTATGTGTGTGTGTGTGTGTGTGTATGCATGTGTGTCGCTTCTGTTTGTGTTTGTGTGTGTGTGTGTGTGTGTGTGTGTGTGTGTGTGTGTGTGTGTGTGTGTGTGTGTGTGTGTGTGTGTGTGTGTGTGCTTGTGTGTGTGTGTGTGTGTGTGTATGTGTGTGTGTTTGTGCATCTTGAGACAGACATGCATCAACAGTGATTGTGCTTGAACAGTTAGCAAACTTGCTTTTGATGCTGGAAGATAAGAAAGTTGTATGTTCTATTCCCATCTCAGGTGATTGGATTCTCTTTCCGTTGTTGATATTGCTGTGTTCCATTGTATGCATGTGTGTTTGGGGGGGGGGGGGGGTGCCATCCTTTGGTTGAGGTGTTAAACTGAGGCCCCATTTGCCTGAGTTGCTGATACCTCAAGGAAATGTAAAAGACTCCATGTCACTTACTGAAAAGAGTAGGCATTGCTTTTTGGGTAGTACAGTGTTCAGCAGTTAACATTGTCACCTCACAGTAAGAGGTTCTCTAGTTTGATTCTTGGCTGGGGGTGCCCTCTGTGTGAAGTCTGCATGTCCTCCCAGCATTTACTTGAGTTTTCTCCAGGTACTCTAGTTTCCTCTCACATTCCAAAGACATGTCTGGAGCATTTCTCCCCAGGCCTTTGCTGAAAATAAGTTCTGTCCTAGTCGGACTTTCCCACTCAACAAAATGTTAAATAAATAATAAAAATAAATGTATCTTCTGTCTATCCATATACATTATTTGCATTAATTTTACATTATTTACATTTTTACAATGAGATATCCGTCCTATTTGCATAGTTTAAAAAATTTCTTCTTCAGTAATAGAATTTTAGTATGCACTGCTTTCATTTCAGTTTCCACCACAACCATTTTCTTATTTATGCCAATACATGTTTATCTCCTCTACCTTTGTTATGTGGTAATCCTTCATAGTTTCTTTTCTTTCAGTCTCCAAATAATTTTTCACTTTCCTTACAATTAAACATAAGATGGGTGTACAGGTGGCTATATTTTGGGAGTAGAGGTAAAGAGGCATACTGCTTTATGTAAGTCTGAGGGCAACAAGGTGCCAAATACTACCGTGTTCTATTTGTTTGTTCGGTTTCATCTCAGCATGACATCAGAGGATTACACGAAAGAGGTCTGCCTCTTGGTGGTGGGGGTGAAAAGGCATATCAGATATGATTTATGTATCCTTGCAAAGATTTGCCTTCTCAGTTTATTCCAAACGATTGTTTTGTCTGCATTGAGCACTAAATCTTGGACACAACTCATTGGTTCTTTTAAGGAAAAAAATAAAACCAAATTTCTTTCCTCCCTCATGATTTTTGTTCAGACATATCCCTGCATAAAAAGTTTACAAAATGCTCTAAAATCATCTCAGCGCAATTATAACCTCAACATTTTGGGGGGATCTAGTTGCCTGCAATCCCTTAGTTTAGTTTATCTTTTTCCTATAAAGTAATTACAGTGTAGTTTTGGCAATTTAGTGTGTGTAAAAAGGACAAACGAATGTAAAAACATTGGTTAAAAATAGATGCAACTTTTATGACACATCTAATATTTAGAGAAATTTTAGCCAGTTTAGAGAAATTAAAGTGAAGTTAGTACAATACAAACAGTGAGAGAAAAAAAGGTCATGACATATTTAGACAGAGTCAGGGGAGATAAATTAATTGAGGTTAAAAAGTGAGTAAAAAAGGGAGAGTGATGAAGAAGGGAGGTGTAAGATATGAATATGTACTTGTTCATATGTAGGGGTATAGTTTGCCTTGGGGGCTGAATGAGAACAGAGGCAGAATTTGGCTAGAAAGTCTTTCAGAATGGTTTTACAGAATTGGAGGGAGGGTATTGATGTGATGGTATGAGTATAGACCACACCCAGCAGAATTTATAGGTCTGTGGCCAGAGAGAGGTTTTTGGTCATTTCATCGTAATGATCAAGTGGCAAACATAATTGTGTAGAATGGTATTTAGTGCAGATGTCTGCTGCATACTTTTATAGGTGGTAAGAAGCTGTGTATATGTTAGTTGATGAGGTAGTTCTAACCAAGTTAAGCTTTTTAGTGCTGTACAGTGGTGGGTTCTGAAAGGGTTATTTTTCAGCTGATTTAGCCACTTTATTATAAAATTATTTATATTTTGCTTTTCGTGATGATTGGAGGTTAGTAAGGATGGGAGCACCATAAAGTAGTGAGAGGAAGAGATAAGTAGTGACAAGTGTAGCTTTAGTTGTATCTGTGAGAAAGTCTTTGGCTATATAAAGCATCCCTAGGTTTTGGTGATTTTTTATGCCATTTTGTATATGCAGGTGGCTTTTAGCTCCCTAGCAGCCCATATGCCCCGTGCCTTAAATCAAGGATTTCCTACCCTGTTATTAGAGTGTAGTGCTCGCACAGTTAGGATGTGCTGAAATGAGACTAGAAAAGATTGAGTCAAACAATAAGACTGAATATCTTTCCTTAGTCATAAATTGTGTTTAGGCCATTGTATGAAGAAAAAGATTGTTTATAAAGCTCTAAATGCACCTCAGTTCATCTAGAAATCCATGACTTCAGGCCTCCTGACCACTGCATTAATTGATTATTTATTCCAGTTATTACAGCGTACTCCTGGCTAGTTAGGGTGTGTTGAAAGGATGAGAGAGAAAACAAAACTGGAAACAAATACTGAAATTCTCTCCTTGTTCAATTGTTTAGACCGTCATTGGATGAAAAGGTTAGAAAATAGTTTTAAGGACATTCCTCAGGACATTTATAACTCCATGGTTTCTGGGGGCCTACTGACTCTCAGCTCACTTTGATTATTTATTCTACAGTTATTACACAGCACTCTTGGCCAAATGGGATGTGTTTTAATGATGCAGGAAACAATAAAGATGAAGAGTAAGGATGAATTTCTTTCCTCAGTCATGATTTTTGTTCAGGCCATCATAGGGTCAAAATGATTGCAGAGAACTCTGAAATGCACCTCTGAACATCTAGAGCTACTATGGTTTGTGGGGCCTAGTGACCCTCAGACCCCCAAGGTAATTTAGTTATTTCCTCCACAGTTATTTCAATGATGTCTAGACCAGTCACAGTGTGTTGAACAAATGGAAGAAAAAGCTGAAGATTAAGATAAAATGTGCAAAACTTAGAGAAAAAAAGTGAAAAAAGTAATCTGAACTATTTCTGGAGGACATGGTAGAGTATTGGGATGGGGATGGGGGGTGATGGTGAACCATGAAGCCATTTTACTGAGGGCTTTGTTTCACTTCAGGCTGGCTTTGCTTGTGGCATGCACAAATGTGGAATGTGGACTTGGAACTGAATGAACTGAAGATTATTAAGATGCAAATAGGCTCATAGATGTGGCATATACTGTTTCCTACCCTACATGCTTCTGATATGCTTGTCTGACTCTACATACTAAAAAGCCACAGCAAATTCACTGCAGCACAAAAAATATAGCACTTCAGAGAGAGAGCGTACACTTCTACTTACATCAGTCTGGGACTGAATTAGAAAAATTAATTTCTTAATAAGCAATAAGGTAAATGACTTATCACAGCTGACTGCTATTACTCCCTTGAACATAGCTTCATGTAGTCTCATGGAACTGACATGGGCCCCCCTGATATTGTGAAAAACATTCTTCATCAGCTGGAATATGGCAAAACTATTGGTTCAATCACCTAAGATCTCTTCAAAACATTTAGTACAGCATGTTAAGCTTATGGAGGTCTAAGCTAGATAGTGTCTTACTTTCACAAAATGGTTTACTAACCAACAAAGTGAGCGAGACCAGACACTTAGATGGAATGTTGCAGTTTCTACTGCCTTGCCACTTAATACAGGAGTTCACCAGAGTGTGTGGTAGGTTGTTTTCATTTTGCACTCGTGGTTCATAGGCACCCTGGGATTTTTTTTACATGCACCTGAGCTACCACCAAGTCAGGGAGAGGGGGCCTCAGCTCAATATCTCATTTGAAGGACAACCCACTCAGGAGTTTAGCATCCTCCTTAGACTGTACTGCCAGTAATCCATCCACCTGGAGATGGAATAGCACCAACAACCCTTTGAATCAGAGACAGTTGTGCTAAGCATTGTGCCACTGACAACCCTAGATGATGTAATTAACCACAAGACAGTTAACCAGAATGAACAAAACTGTCTGAATACACTGATTGCTCCACAATCGTCCTTGCAGATGACACAGATACTACAGTTAAATCTATAGTATAGACTTTTTATTGTTTACTGTTTTTTACTGTTTATAGTTATAGCTAAGTGCTGCAGTATTGCACTTGAAAACTAGTAAGAAAAGTACCATGTTATTTTCAGCGAAGAATCAAATACCTGAAAGCACAGATTCTCTGAGATAAGTCATCAAAAAACATCTCTTTCCACAAAGAAAGGCCTTACCATCACCTCCTTAGAACTGCCTCCCACTGATGAAGTAAGTTCAGCTAAATTCCTTGTTTATGCATTTCATAATGAGTTTACATTTGACACACAGGTAACTAATATGATAACAAAAAAATCATATTTGGCAGACTATATAGATCTTGGTTATTTACCTATAATATTGACAGACAAGCTCCTTGTCAATATGTACCTATTGCCTGTAATCCTTCACTCTGCACACTTAATAGACAGTGCACAGCCTTCTTTTCTTTACACAAATTATAGCAAGTATACACAGAATAGTTAAGTTTGTAGGCAGTCTTCATGATAGGATACACTACAGTTTTTCATTGCATAGTCTACAGCTGTGAGAATTCAGGTAACAGTTGTCGATACAACTGGAATTTTCTTACAAATGTCTGTATTCTTTAGACTGTTCAACTTGACTGAAACAATTATCTGCTGGAAAACTTACAGTGATCTCAGGTCTTCCATTCACAGGCTAATTTGCGTTTTCAAAATAGGGGATGACTATGGCAGAAGTTCATATCCAGTTTATGTAGGGAAAGTTTGGAACAATATACCTAGCAATCTCAGCTTTATCCCTGAGAGGCAAATATTTAACACTATACTAAAAGACATTGACAGGGACAGCGGGTCTGGAAATGTGGTATAACCTAGCCAGGGAATACTTAGATTTATAGGTAAGTACTAGGCTAGCTCCTTGTTTACCATTTTAAGCCTAGCCAATTTCCCTGTACCCCTTGTCTGTGAGGTAAACACCTTAATTATTGCACCAACTCCCATCTTAAATCTGTACAACAACCAACAAATCTGCAGCTGAAGCAGGCAGTCCCAACAAGACAATCAAAAACACAAACAGTAAAAACACAGAAGCAGGTTCATGGCCAAAGAAGGAAGAAAGACATAAATATCTGCCTTCTTAGATCATGAACCATGTACTGCTTTTTCCAATATACTTCAATCCATCGCATCTATATCATAACATCGTAGATGCAAAATGTCGAACGCTCACAAGAGCGAAAATGCCGAAACTCAAATTCGGTATTGTGGGGGGCACGGCTAAATATATATTCCAACTCCGAGATCACACTACAGTGAGGAAAGGGCAAATATCCCAATCTTCACTGTACCGCGATCTCAAAAATGAACCCATGACATTTCGACACTTCAGCTGTTGTGCCGTTTGACATTTTGATTTTACTGTAATATGATATAGATCCCAATCCATCTAAGCTGGTTCTACAAATCTAATCTCTTTTATCCTTGATTTCAGCTGTATCTTCTTCTTCTGGCTTTTCCCATTAGGGGTTACCACAGCAGAATGATTGGCAGTAGAGTTTTTCAGTGTCAGGTTGCCAGCCCAGCAACCAAACCTTCCACAGAAGGCACACACAGACCTAGGGCCAATTTAGTGTCCAATCCAACTGCAGCATGTCTGACAGTGGAGTTTTTCAGTGTCATGTTACCAGCCCAGCAACCAAAGCTTCCACAGGAGGTACACACACACCTAGGGACAATTTAGTGTCCAATCCACCTACAGCATTTGTTTGGGATGTGGGAGGAAACCAGAGCACCTGGAGGAAACCCACATGACTGCAGGGAGGATATGCAGACTCCACAAAGAAGGCACCCCATCTGAGAATTGAACCGGAGAACCTCTTGCTGTAAGGTGGCAATGGTAACTGCTGTACCGTCACAGCCACCTGATTTCAGCTATATCTGTGAAATGCTTTTATTTACTGTACTCTCCATGAGCAAAACACATTATATGGAATATGGGAGTGAGGTGCCATTACTATCTGGTACTCAAACCTTAAATGCTTTCTCCAACATTGTGTGAGCACTGCTTCCCTACTGAAATGTTGGCACTCATAATGCTAAGAACTGACGTGCTGAAAAAAACACCACTGATAATGCAGGGGAAGAGCAAAAACTGAATGTTACTCTTCTCCTTCAAACTTCTATATTGTAGGGGGGGCAAGCCCTCCACCACTGAACTTACATATACTAACTCTGAGATCACCATAAATCAGAGCAAACAGAATATTCAGAGAAATGGCCATCTCAGAATTAGCAAATGTAAGTCCATGTTTCAGCAATTCAGTCTCAGCATCATGTGACTCGATAAAATGGGGCCTGATATTCCATATGGTTACTGTGAACATTTCATATAGTCACGCCAGACTTTATATTGCCATGGACTCCAAAGTCTAGATTTTTACTGAAAGGTTCCTTTTATTATATTTATTAAATACAGTAGTGAAAGAATTGATAAGTCTGTAGTATCCTGCATTTAAATGGAATCAATTGAAATGAGACTGGAATGAAAGTCTTTATCCGTTAATTACCCAAACTTGTGCTGAACAGCTGCCAGTCTCTCCTTTATGGGCCAAGTCTTCTGTACTTTTCAGAATGAATTCTGCAAACAATATAGTTCGGTTAATAAGGCTTTATTAGATGTTAACAAAATCCAGATATCCAAATACTGTCTTCAATTACAGGGCAGTGCTGATAAATATATCCAAAGTTTCTGCAGGTATATTCTGATTCTCTTTAATAATATCAACTAAAACAGTCTTTTCCTCCTGAATAGTATGAATATTTAACCTGATTTCTGTACTTAGGCCCGAGTGTCTGTACTGCAAAAGATTCATTTGCATATCAGTCCAAATGTAACTTATTTCTGAAATGTTGGATATTTAATGTTTTCTGTATGTCAGTTTGAACTTACTTACTGACTTCATTAACTGGATCTGAAGTATGTCTTAATAATAATAATACCAAAACCCTGTCTATGCACCTCCTTAGCCTTTGGTTTTCCAGCCTTGTAGCATACAAACAAGACGTGTTTGTACTCCAATGTACAGTACATTCTGTACTTTCAGTGTTCTTGACTGAAAGTTATCTTCACTGATTTATTGAAACTGTATGTAAACTATGAAGCCTGCTTTAATATGGCTGAATTTCTAGACTCATGCAAAGAGAACACTGTATTTCAAATGACACCTAACCTAACAAGTAGATATGTGAATTTTATGTTTGCATGTTTGCTCTTTTAATCAGACTATGTCATCTGTGTTTTTTTTCTATTAGGCATATAGCTATATATTCTTGCTTTTAACTTGAGCTTTACCCTCTGAGACGCCACTGAAAATGAGACTTCCTAGATGGGTACTGCCACTTAACAAACGTAATAAATACATAACACTCTAGCTTACTGACTGTTGCTGTCCACTTAACCTGAGCCAACAAGGCAGCCATTGCTTCTGTTGTAAAGAGAAAATGACATTGCTTCAACTTTTGGGTTTAGTGCAAAACATAAGTATACAGAACATGTTCAGTTTGCCTGCAGTACACAAGACATGTTCAGTTTGCCTGTATGCAGTAGATTTCAACAAAGTACACATGACATATTCAGTTTGCCTGTAGTACATAGGACCCATTCAGTTTGCCTGTAATACACAGGACATTTCAGTTTGCCTGTAGTACAGTACACAGGACACATTCAGTTTGCCTGTAGTACACAGGACACATTCAGTTTGTCTGCAGTACACAGGACATGTTCTGTTTGCCTGTGGTACACAGGACATGTTCAGTTTGCCTGTAGTACACATGACACTTCAGTTTGCCTGTAGTACACAGGACATGTTCGGTTTGCCTGTAGTACACAGGACACATTCAGTTTGCCTGTAGTACACAGGACATTTCAGTTTGCCTGTAGTACAGTACACAGGCCACATTCAGTTTGCCTGTAGTACACAGGACACATTCAGTTTGCCTGCGGTACGCAGGACACGTTCAGTTTCCCTGTAGTACACAGGACATGTACAGTTTGCCTGTAGTAGACAAGACATGTTCAGTTTGCCTGTAGTACACAGGACACTTCAGTTTGCCTGTAGTACACAGGACATTTCAGTTTGCCTGTAGTACAGTACACAGGGCACATTCAGTTTGCCTGTAGTACACAGGACACATTCAGTTTGTCTGCAGTAGGCAGGGCACGTTCAGTTTGCCTGTTATACACAGGACATGTTCAGTTTGCCTGTAGTACACAGGACACTTCAGTTTGCCTGTAGTACAGTACACAGGACACGTTCAGTTTGCCTGTAGTACACAGGATACTTCAGTTCACCTGTAGTACACAGGACATGTTCGGTTTGCCTGTAGTACACAGGACACATTCAGTTTGCCTGTAGTACAGTACACAGGACACATTCAGTTTGCCTGTAGTACAGTACACAGGACACATTCAGTTTGCCTGTAGTACACAGGACACATTCAGTTTGTCTGCAGTACGCAGGACACATTCAGTTTGCCTGTTATACACAGGACATGTTCAGTTCACCTGTAGTACACAGGACATGTTCGGTTTGCCTGTAGTACACAGGACACATTCAGTTTGTCTGCAGTACGCAGGACACGTTCAGTTTGCTTGTTATACACAGGACATGTTCAGTTCACCTGTAGTACACAGGACATGTTCAGTTTGCCTGCAGTACACAGGACACTTCAGTTTGCCTGCAGTACACAGGACACATTCAGTTTGCCTGTAGTACACAGGACACATTCAGTTTGTCTGCAGTACGCAGGACATGTTCAGTTTGCTTGTTATACACAGGACATGTTCAGTTCACCTGTAGTACACAGGACATGTTCGGTTTGCCTGTAGTACACAGGACACATTCAGTTTGTCTGCAGTACGCAGGACACGTTCAGTTTGCTTGTTATACACAGGACATGTTCAGTTCACCTGTAGTACACAGGACATGTTCGGTTTGCCTGCAGTACACAGGACACTTCAGTTTGCCTGCAGTACACAGGACACATTCAGTTTGCCTGTAGTACACAGGACACATTCAGTTTGTCTGCAGTACGCAGGACACGTTCAGTTTGCTTGTTATACACAGGACATGTTCAGTTCACCTGTAGTACACAGGACATGTTCGGTTTGCCTGTAGTACACAGGACACATTCAGTTTGTCTGCAGTACACAGGACACATTCAGTTTGCTTGTTATACACAGGACATGTTCAGTTCACCTGTAGTACACAGGACATGTTCGGTTTGCCTGTAGTACACAGGACACATTCAGTTTGTCTGCAGTACGCAGGACACGTTCAGTTTGCTTGTTAAACACAGGACATGTTCAGTTCACCTGTAGTACACAGGACATGTTCGGTTTGCCTGTAGTACACAGGACGCTTCAGTTTGCCTGCAGTACACAGGACACATTCAGTTTGTCTGCAGTACGCAGGACACGTTCAGTTTGCTTGTTATACACAGGACATGTTCAGTTCACCTGTAGTACACAGGACATGTTCGGTTTGCCTGTAGTACACAGGACACTTCAGTTTGCCTGCAGTACACAGGACACATTCAGTTTGTCTGCAGTACGCAGGACACGTTCAGTTTGCTTGTTATACACAGGACATGTTCAGTTCACCTGTAGTACACAGGACATGTTCGGTTTGCCTGTAGTACACAGGACACATTCAGTTTGCCTGTAGTACACAGGACACATTCAGTTTGCCTGTAGTACACAGGACACATTCAGTTTGTCTGCAGTACGCAGGACATGTTCAGTTTGCCTGTAGTACACAGGACACATTCAGTTTGTCTGCAGTACGCAGGACATGTTCGGTTTGCCTGTAGTACACAGGACACATTCAGTTTGCCTGTAGTACACAGGACATGTTCAGTTTGCCTGAGGTGTCATGGACTTTAAGCAGTACTGCAGCACTTTGTCACACTTTAGAACTGCGTACTCTGCTAAAATGTACTGTGTTTCTTATGCATGTAAGAAGTGTAGGATGAATATATATATATATATATATATATATATATATATATCATAAAGAAATTTCAAGGTCATTTAATATAAATACACTTTTGTTAGTAATATAGTTATTCTGTAGTCCTTAGAACTGACCAATTAATTTATAATTGTAGGTACAACTCAGCTGGTAGAGACCGGTTAAACAGAAGATTCTCAGCTTGGGTCTTTCGTGTCTCTTCATTGCTGTGAGCTAGAATCTGAAGTTGTGTTTCTGATTAAGTTCAGTTGTGCTCATACCATCACTGAATCACCAAATCATGCTACAAACCTTAATTAAAGTTTTCAGAAATAAGTAGAATTAGCTTAGACATATGTGAAATTTAGTCTTGTTAAAAAAATCATACCACTGGCCTTTAAAATCACAGCAAAGGGGCTTAAAACAAAGTCTTCATTTCTTGAAATAAAAGGTCTTTAGTTATTGAAAAGGAATATTTGCATAGACGTTTATTTAATAATGTATGCACTCTTGAAAAATGTCTGTCTTCATGAGGAAACTCTGAAAAAAGCATTGAATGTAGAAGGAATAAGGCAAAATCCGAGGTCAGAAATCATAGTGCTATGCCTAAATCATAGCAGATGAGAGATATGACCATTACATGTAATGATCTACAAGAGACATGTATCAGATAACTGATATTGGAACTTTTATTTGTTTGTTTGTTAACTGGATAAATGAACTAGAGCAAGGGTTACCAGCCATGACCCAAGCCAAAGGAAGGCTCGATAAGAAACAATAAAGTGAGGTGGACCACAAGCGGCTAATCACCATTTCTTTGCAGCAGTTAAAGCAGAGGATTACAATATGAAGATAGGAAAAACAGATTCAGATGTACTGATAGACAGAGAAAGGATGATATCTAAGGTTAGCAGCTAATGTGAATACAGGAATAAGTGAGCAAATACAAGGAATCATTATCTGCATATATACAAATATAAAGACAGGACATAAACTCAAGACAAAGCACAGGTAGAAACATGCAGAAATTAATACTTCATCTAAAGGTAAATGACAAAGAATTGAGGGTCAAGGTTGTAGAACCTCTTACCAATAATAGTAGAAAAAAATGTAGAGGTTGGGAGGGGGCAAGAAACGCTTGCATTAGATGATCAACCATGATTCATAAAACAGATGTATTAGTGGAAAAATTTTAACAATGGGAAAGAATTGAGCATTAGGAATTTAGATTTGTTTTGCTAATATGAAAGGGAGCAGAGCTCCAAACTAATAGGGTCATATTAGAAAAGTGTAGGTCAGTGTGTATATTGTACCTAGTCAGGTCTATAGCTAGACAGCACGTGCATATAAGTTAGTGCAACGTGCAAGATTAGCACCATTTTGTATAGTCAGTCAGAGTGAGTGCTGGCTTGAATGGAGATGCACATGCGAGTGTGTTTGAAGTAATGTGTCAGTCAGTTAGCTTAAATACATGTTCATGTATAATAAATATTTTGAACCCATACGTCTCTTTTGAATGCTTGAGACAATCGACATGGAGTCAGAATGGGATCTGAAGTTGAGGCAACTCGCAAACCATGAGACACGCAGTTAGAAGTGGAGAAATATACAGGAACTGACTCGCAAACAGGTCAGTTGTTATTCAAAGGTACTTAAATTCATTTAAATGATTTTTCAGTTGCAGAATAAGTGGCAAAGCATTCAAAATGTTTGAAATAATTACTGAGATAAACAAAATGTCCGTAATAGCGAATTACTCATAAACGTATTCAAAATAATTACAGAAGTGTTCAAAATAATTTCTGAAGTGTTTAAAATATATGAAAAGGCTAAAGCAACCTAATTTTTTTGCAATGTACTACTTTTTCTCATTAACTAAATTTTTTCGAATTATCTGAAGTTTCTGGAATGTTCACATGTTTGCATTGTTAAAGTAAAGCCTTTTCAGAGAGATTGTTGTGCATCTGGATATAATTACAAGTACCTGGTCCATGTTTATATTTAAACGTATCTTGTTGTTATGGCAGAGGGGTTTTATAGACCTGGACCATTGGTCTTTCATAATAATATTGCTGAGAACTGGCGAGTGTGTCTGAGCAAGAATATGATATTTTCATACAGGCTGTATTTTCTGATAAAGACACACATACAACTCATTTATACTTCTTAATTTAGCTGGTGCAGAAGCCATTGAGAGGGAATACTCATTTGTGTATGGACCTGCCATGTATGTAGGGGAGGGGGAGAACTGCCATATTGTGATACAGGCTGAAAAGCGGGAAGACCCTGAGTGCTTAAAATGTAAATTTAGAGAAATGTGTAACCCTCAAATGAATATAACAATGGAAAGAGAGACATGCATACATTGATACCAGTGCAAATGTTGATAGTGTACAACAGAAAGCTAAGATTAAAAAGCAATGTAAACCAAAGATTGTGCCATCACCTAACCCTAGCCCTAAATCAAAGAGGCTGTTTGCTACCCCAGACCTTATTGTTAACTGTTGTAATTCATAGAGTCAGTCACCAGAGCTGTGGATGAGGGCAAGGCAGTTCATACAGCCTACCTCGATCTGGCCAAGGCCTTTGATACCATTCCCCACTCAGTAATTATTGATAAACTCACCAAACTAGGCATCAACCCCTATATCACTAGGTGGGTTGCAAACAGGCTCCCAGATAGAACCCACAGTGTGAAAGTAGCGGACTCCAAGTCAGACCGACCAGTCACGAGTGGAGTCCTACAGGGATCAATCCTGGGTCCTCTCCTGTTTGGCATCTACTTCTTAAGAGTCCAGGCCAACATGGAGGGACTCTGGCTGACCACGTTCACAGATGACTGCAAGCTGGGAGCCATTATGAACTCCCCAAGTGATGTAGACATCCTGCAGAAAGGCCTCACTGAGAATAATGACTGGTGTCGAAACCATGGCCTTAAGTTTAATACCAAAAAATGTGTCGTTATCCCCTTTGGTAAAAACTCATTTTCCACTAATTACCACATTGACGGAGCCCAATGAATGCTGAAGGCATTATAAGAGATCTGGGGACACAGGTTGACAGCAATCTCTCTGCTGACCACCACATTGTCACTGTGGTCAGAAAGTCCATCTGTGTGGCACATCTCATTACCAAGAGTTTTGCATCCAGGAAGAAAGGGGTCATCACCTCTCTCTACTCTTCCCTCAATAGGTCAATCATTGAGTATAATGCCTCATTTGGCATGTAGCTCACTAGACACATACAACAGCTGGAAAGGCCACAAAAGTACCTCACAAAGAGGCCTTAAACACATGTCCTACATGGGCAGACTCAACAAACTCCAGCTATTCACTGTCTCATATTGTCAACTAAGAGGCGATCTCAGCTTCACTTACAAAGCAATTTCTGACCCAGCTCTATTAGAAATGCTACATCTAAAGAAATCCCAATCCCTTCACACCACATACTTCAGAGACCTCAACCTCATTACCACAATCAACAGAACATCCTGAAGGCTCAGGTTCATAACCCAGAGAATGCCCATGCTCTGGAATAGACTTCCCATACATGTCAAGCAGAGCACCTCACTGGCCCTCTTCAAGTGAAATCTTGATGAGTGGATGGGAAATAGAAAGTTCAGCTGGGGATCACTGCAGTGGCTTGGGTGACATGACGTCAGGGCACTTCTATGGGCTAGGCTTGTAAAGGTTCCAGGGCCATTAGCCTATAGCACACCTATGAACCTATGAACCTATGGATACAAGTGCAATGTTATATCAGCACAAATGCCTGTAAAAGTAGAAGCTGGTGAGAAACTTGACTCAGCAAAGTGTGCAAAACTTGTTGCTTATGGTGGTGAAGAGATTCAGACTGATGGCGCATTAATTCTCACATGCCATTCTGCTGGGAATAGCTATGACTTGCAGTTTTATGTAGTCAAAAAATATTTGCAGTCATTGTTAGGCCTCAAAGACAGTTTCAGAATGGGACTAATTTCATTTAATAAGGAGGTCCACCATATAAGTTTTAACAACTACGATAATTTTACACAGAATATTTTTAGTGAATATGTTGATATTTTCAAAGATGGCCTTGGCAAACTACCAGTGGCATATTCCAGGAAGTTAAACCATGAAGTAAGCCCAGTTGTCAGACCAGCAAGGGAAGTTCTAGTAGCAATGCAAAGCAAAGTAAAAACAGTGCTAGACAAAATGGTGAATTTAGGTGTGATGACTCCAGTAAAAGAACCAGCTGAATGGGTATCCTCTGTAGTTGAAGCTCATAAGAAAAGCTGAGATGATATTTGAATATGTATTGATCCCAGAGATTTAAACACAATGCTTAAACGTCCTCATCATCCGATGCGCACAGCAGAAGAAGTAGCAGCTCTCATGCCAAATGCCACTATTTTCTCCACTCTTAGATGCAAAAAGTTCATTTTGGCAAATTTCACTGGATCACAAATCTTCATTCTTTACTACTTTCAGCACACCATTTGGAAGGTACAGATTTTTGAGAATTCCATTTGGGATAAATTCTGCCAGTGAAGTAGTTCAACATGCGATGGAGACATTTTTTTAAGGTTATCCATGTGCTATCATAGTAGACAAGATTATTGCAGGGGGTATTGTTGAAGATGAACATGATAGAAACTTCAACAAAGTTCTAGACCATGCAAGTGAAGTGAATTTTAAACTGACTCCACAGAAATATAAATTCAAGCTGAGAGAAGTTACTTATATGGCTCATTTGTTTACCAGTTCTGGTTTAAAACCAATCCATCTAAGCAAGCTGCAATTTGTGAGATGCCAGTTCCAGAAAATGTTACATTCTTAAAACATTTTCTTGGTATGGTCAACTGTTTTGGAAAGTTCATCCTAGACTGATGTGAGCTTTCAGCACCATTACAAGAGCTGACATGCAAAAATGTAAACTGGTCCTGGGTGGAACAACACCAAAGAGCATCTGACGTTCTGAAGCAGAAAATTGCCAGTCCACCCACGGATATTATGATGTTCACAAAGCAGAAACTCTTTCATATGATACTTCAAAGTATGGTCTTGGTGCAGCATATCTTCAAGACGGCATGCCAGTAGCCTATCTGTCCAGAACTTTAACCCAAACTGAGATGCAGTATGTGCAAATTGAAAAAGAGGTTTTGGCAGTAGTGCTTTCATGTTCAAAGTTCAGTGATTATATTTATGGCAAACCTGTTCAAATAGCGTCTGATCACGAACCTTTGGTGACAATTTTATAAAAGCCGATACATTCAGCTCCAGCACACCTGCAATGCATGATGTTAAAATTGCAGAAGTGCAATTTCAATATTGTTTATGCATAAGGCAAGTATTAATACCTTGCAGATTGTTTGTCAAGAGCACCCAGACAAACGACAGAACAATGACAATGAGAAAGCAGATCTTGAAGTCAAGGAAGTCAAAAAGCTTCCTCATCACTTCTTGATGAACTCAGAAATCACACAGCTCTAGATCCTGTTCTTCAGAAGCCAAAACGTGATATCAGCCAAGGATGGCCAGTGCGACAAAACAGTCTACCATTTGACATACAGAAGTATTTTCTTTACTGAGACGAGCTCATGATGGAAAATGGAATCATCATGAAAGATCCTAAAGTGGTAATTCCTTCAGCATTAAAATAGGAATAATACAAGATTTTGCATCATGGTCACCCGGGTACTGATTCAGCCAAAAGAAAGGCAAGAGGCATAGTATTTTGACCTTCAATGTCAAAGGATACAGAGAAGGAAACTCTAGCATGTTCTATTTGTAATAGTACTAAATTGCACCAAGTAAAAGAACCACTTCAGCTAAACCCGATTCCTGAACTATCATGGTCGATGGTTGTTACTGATATTTTCGAATGGCATGGTCAACATTACTTAACATTACTTAACTCTTACTTGAATTTGTTTGAAATTGACCTTTTTCCTAATCTAGCATCCAGCAGTGTCATTACAAAGTTGAAAAGACATTTTTCTGTACATGGTAGCCCGCACAAATTTATATGTGACAATAGTGCATAGTTTACAAGTCAGCAGTTTAACAGATTTGCTGAGTCATGGGACTTTGTCCATGTTACTAGTAGTCCTGGCTATCCACAGCCCAATGGATTTGCTGAGTGTGCAGTTCAAAGTGTGAAGTACTTGTTGGAGAAATCCAAGAGAGATGGTAGTAATGTTTTTCTTAACCTACTTAATCTAAAAGACATTCCTCAAGATAATTTACTTGGTTCACCTGCTCAGAGACTGATGTCCAGGCAGCCTTGAACAAATCTTCCAATCAGTAAACAATTATTGATATCAAATGCAAAGAACAACACAATGGTCAAGACGTAACTTTTGAAAAAACACCATTCACAAAAGTTGTACTACGATAAATCCAGCAAACCTCTCAGACCATTAAGACAAGGAGAGATTGTGAGAATGCAAACATCTAAAGGATATGACTGAGTGGGACTCATCAAAAATATTTGTGAAGAACCAAGATCTTACATTGTGCAATCTGAAAGAGTAGATTTCAGAAGGAATTAAAGACACATACTTCTAGTCTCTGAACCAGTGATGCAGCAGATCGCCTGTGCCAATGACTCTACACGTGTTCAAATTCCAGAGGACAGTGTATCTTCTTCAAGTAATCCTGATGTAATTCCCAAAGTTCCAGTTATAAAAGAATCCCCAGAGACTGTCCCTGTTGCTAAACTCAGTCAAAGTTTTTAGGTGACCAGATTGAGTAGAATTTCCAGACGCAATCTGAAATACACAGCGACTTGGACTTGAATTCATTTATTTATAAATGTCGATGTGATATCTAGCTTGTAAAATATTTTGTTCTCCTACTGCATGTTGAACAAATCAAGGAGGGAGGATGTAAATTATTGTGTGCATTGTACCTAGTCAGCCACTGTAGCTTGATAGCATGTACATATAAGTTACTGAGCATGTGCAAGATCAGTGCCATTTTGTATAGTCAGAGTGAGTGCAGGCTTCAATGGAGATGCACATGCGAGTGTGTTTGAAGTAATGAGTCAGTCATTTAGCTTAAATACATGTTCCAGTTACAGCTCCTGATGTGTTTATCCATAATAAATTACCTGAACCTATAACTGGCCTCAGTGTCTCATTTGATACATGAGACATGTGACAAAAAGCATACTTCTCAACTGTTGAGATTTTCACTGAATGCCCAGATTTTTGGCTCATATTTTTGATCTGCTCCTCACAAAATCTGTGGCTTTCTCACAAATCATGGACGATTGATCTCTAAATAATGACATATATTTGAATTTCAGTATTCATATCCTTCAGAAAATGTATGCTGTTGCAAGAGTTATTATTCTAGCAACGTTCTAAGTGTATATGAGCAATATTTAACATTTGTTCTGGATTTGTGGCCTTTGCACCTCCAGTATTGGTTTTGTCCATTTTTCTTGTACTTTGAGGTGGAGAGGCATGTAGAGATGGCTTTGTCAGATGATAGAATGGAAAAGCAGAATGTAAAAAAGTGTGCCTCATGTGTGCCCTCATTGATTTTGATTGTAAAAATTAGAAGAGCAAGTGGCAATGAGGAGAAAGTATGCAAAAGAGTGTCAGCAGTCAGTAAATACAAGATAATTGATAAAGGTAGGAAAGAGAAATGTGTCTCAGACAGGCAAAGGAAAGTAGTTTTTACTGGCTAGATCTTTTTTTATTTATATTTTATTTTTTTTACAGTTTGCTGAGTGGTTAGTCTCACTAGACCAATGGACTCTTTTTAGGACCCAAGGTGGTATTCATACAGACTAGGGGCTACCACCAACTCAGGCAAATGGGGCCTCAGTTTAACATCTCATCTAAGGAATGGAGTAGGTAAACTGCACTACAGATAGGAGAGAGTGAGATAAAATGGCAAACCATGTTAACCATGTTAAGTTTTTTTTTTGTTGATATGAATTACTGGAGTTAGGGAAAAAAAAGGAAGTACCTATTCTACTTGCAGTAAGACTATAACCCCACTTTGTTGGGTAAAGAATTTATGAACATTGTATCCAAATCCTGATTTGTTTGCCATTGTATATTCAACTACATCCAGTATGCCAGACAAGGAAGAGGCAGGGATCTGACTGAATGCCAAGACATTTAAAGGAGGATACATGGGAAATTAAAGCACTACACACATTAGTGGATATGAAGGTTATGAATGGAGATGTCTTTGGAGGGAACCAAATGCCATGATAGAACTGGCTTAAAGTGTATTGAATAACATGTTTTATACTGTTAGTAATTTCATAGCCATTAGACAGTCACATTGAGGAGATATCTGGATGCATGAGTACATTAAGTAAAATTGGGAAGGAGAATATTATCAGCACTGTGAAAATTATTAAGGTAGTCGGCAGACCATTAATAAAATGGGAGAAGAACAGTCAACTTAACTATGCATGTTTGGAAATGCCAGGGGAAATAGTGTTTGGTTTACAGGGAAGAGAGTTTACTATGCTTTGAGCATTTCAACCCATGTGATAGCTTTTAAACAAGGAAACTGTTTCAGTATTGGAACCACTGCTTCTGTAGCACTCATTCAGAAGGGACTGGCTTACTATGTCAAAACCCCTTTTAAAATCTAGACAGAAAGCACCTGTCGGTAAACTATATCCCATTTTTTTTAATATAACATCAATAACTAAGCAAAAGGCAGGAATGATTTTGTAGGTGATCTGAAAGGGTCTTCTGTAAATGCTCAAGTCCCAGGCACTTGAAGACCACTATATTTTAGCCATGCACTTGGGTGTCTTGTAGCTCACAAGGCTAATTGCTGACATTGAAACTCATCTACTTGTTCAGGAGAGGTGCAGCGGCATGTTATGGGGAAAATGTGGAGCTGAAGTACCTCACCTGAACACAGTAACCATGTTTGGTCAATGTTAGTGTGGCCGCCATGGGGTGGCAGGGAGTGGGAAGGGGTGAGAGTGCATTTTACGGTTTTAGGCAGTGATCAGGAGGGAGGTTTAGGTTTAGAGAGTGGGGGGGGGGGGGTTAGGATTAGACAGAAATCAGGGACTTTAGGTTTTGAAAGCAGGAAAGGACTTTTAGGTTTAGGGATCAGGAGGGGAGTTTTTGGGTTAGGGAGTGATTGAAAACTTTAGGTTTGGGGAGGAGAGGTAGACTTCTAAGTTTAGGGAGTGATTGGGGACTTTAAGGTTAGGGAGAGGAGTGCTATGGCTAGGGTTAGGGACTAGGTGGGAGTTTCAGGGTTACAACTAGGGTTCTGGTATAGCTATGTAGTTCAGTGGAGAGACAGCTAGGTAATTCACTAAGATCGGGCTAGTATGAGTTAGGGAACTTGCCAATTAGAGTAAGTGAAAGTTTGCAAATTACTAACACATGAACACTTGTAGTAGGGCCAATCTGAAAACTAGAGCAAGAATAGCATTTTATATGTTTTAATGAATATGGAGAACATGGGAGCATGCTACTTTCTTGAGCAGCTTGCTAACCAGGGAAGGATATAGATGTTTCCAGCAGGAAGGGACTTTCAAAGAGATAAGACATGCATTAAATAGGAACCAGAAGGGTTTAAGAATAAATATGGAGGCATTTTTTAGGAAGGATATCTGCAGGTATGCTGATGAGGAAAATGCTTTCATTTTGAAGGCTGGAAATAGACTACATGAATCTCACTTTTGTAAATCATTACCTAGGATTAGAAATGTTATGTCTTTTTTTAACAAATTGTATATTATCTCTGTATTTTTAACTGTTCAACTACTCTATTTACTTTTGTAAAACTATTGTAAAATTGTCTATATCCTGTGGAGCTTTTCTCCCCGGGCCTCCATTAAAAACGGTTTCTTCCAGACCCAGTGGACTATCCCAGTCATCAAACTGTAATAAATAAATAAATAAATAAATAAATAAAATAACATTTCCTTAACAGAGATGTTACAAAAAAATAAAACCGGGGCTAGAGAAAGTAGTTAAAAGATGATAACAAAGGATTTTATGAAATCTGAGGATATTGGAAGGCTTAGATAAGGATGAGGAAGGAGGAAAACTTGGTGGTAATTATCAGGTATTTAAATTGGCATAAGGTATATTCAGTGTCAAGAAAAAGGGGCATACAAGGTGCTTACTAGGGTGAGGCAAAGGAGACAGCTGCCTCAGGTACAAGGTGTTATAGAATGCAATCTGTCGATGGGGCAGTAGAGCTATAACGCCATTCAGAAATGAAAGCTGAGACTGTATTTACTGTCACAATTGAAACATCGAAGCACTTTGTGTTTGGCATTTTAACTGTAACAAGAAAAAAATACTAAAGAAAAATGCAAGACACTGACATAGTATATTAAATACTTTCATCCTTAATTATTAACTTATATTGGGAGCCAATTGTTTCCAAATTAGAATGAGACAGTGAATATTAAGTGTGTGTGTGTGTGTGTGTGTGTGTGTGTGTGTGTGTGTGTGTGTGTGTGTGTGTGTGTGTGTGTGTGTGTCTGTGTGTGTCTGTGTGTGTGTGTTTGTGTTGTGTGTGTATCTGAGTGTCTGTGTGTGTGTCTGTGCTTGTGTGTGTGTGTGTGTAAGCTGAAAGCAGCCAAATTATAAAGTATGCTAACCTACTGCTGTGTTTTCAATTCAGATTTTCATCAACGTTTAACTTTATATTTAAAATACCTGCATGATACTTTTGCCCTGTGGGAGGGTACAGTTGCACACTTTAATGAATTTGTTTAATTTTTAAACAACTACTACTTTTTTAAGTTTTACCTCCCAACACTTTTTTGCAGCTATTAATTGTGTGGATGTAATGGTTTCAAAAGATTTAGTTTCAAATAAATTCAGTTCTAAATTATATAGGAAGGCCACACATTTTAACAGTTTACTACATTATATTAGTAATCATCCGATAACTTAGAAAAAGGGATAAATTAAGGGCCAGTTGGTTTGAGTTTCTAGATTGACATCCGAAGAAGCAGATTTTAAAGTGGAAGTTGGGAATTTATTAAAAATGTTTTTGAACAGAGGTTACCCCTTGAACTACTCATGAGCATAAAGAATGAAATTCTTCATAAAAGGAATGCTAACATTTTTTACCACCTTTTAGGCACTAGTGATCCAAAGGATTGTGAACACAGTGATATAAGTGCTATCAGCAGCATTAAACAAGATGCTGAAAATGTTGAGCATACTATGGCAATAAAATATAGCACAGGTATAAATGAGGTAAAAAAATTCTTTGGAGTAATTGGAAATGTTTTAATAGGGTCTATTAGATGAACAAAAGTTCATCTTAGCAAACGCTCACATGAGCGAATATCCAGGTACTCCAAACTGCAATTGTGGGGAGCTATGCCCCCCACACCCCCCCTAAATATATATTCCAACTCTGAGATCACGCTACAATGAGGAAAGAGCAAATACTCCCATCTTCACTGCACCACAATCTCGTAATTGCAATTTCGAGTTCCGCAATATTTGCTCATGTGAGAGTTCGCTAAGATGAACTTTCGTTCATCTAATATAGACCCTTTTAATAGTGATATACTGTGCAAGGAGCTCCTTAAAGAAAGACTAGAACTAGTTAGAAATGGCACTCAAGACAATAAAACTAAGATTGGGATGAAGAAATGTGGGACATACATACAATGTGCTCACATTTTTGTAGAACAGACAGCTAAGCTTAAAACTATAAATGCTGAATTCATTATAAAAGAACACTATGATTGTAACACCTGTGGGGTGGTGCATTTAGCTTTCTGTGACTTCTGCCACTTTTATTATGTGGGTAAAACTGAGTCTGACCTTAAAAGGAGAAATTATGAACACTACTATGATCTGAATAATCAAAATACACCAATGTATTATACAAACATAAATTTTTTTGCCATGAAAACAAAAAATGCTTCTCCTTTGTTTTGGAGAAAGTCCCTATTAATCCAAGGGATTGCCCTTGGGAATTCAAGTTGGAGTCCAGGAAATTTATATGGCAAATCAAGCTTAATTCTAATACACCACCTGGTTTAAATGATGCTATCTCCATCACTAGTGTTCTGAAACTGAGGTCATCTAAGCTCTAAGTTTTGATGTGTTTTAGTTATATATTCTGTTTTAATATACAAACGTTTGATGGTTTTCATAATCTGGTTTTATACTTTCTTATATTTACTCACTGTTTTTAAGACAATCTGTACTTTTTTTGTATTTTTTACATTTTTTTATTAAGAGTTTTTTAATCACAAACTTTTAAAATACTTTATGAATATTTATCACAAACATTTTCTATTTGTTGGACCGAGTCATGTGATTCCATGATTTGATTATTTAATGAATGTGTTTCTATGGTTTTAATTAGTTCTGATGAAGTCCATATGATTGTGTTGGATGAAAACACTTAACTCTATTCTTAATTTTACAATATGCCTGCCTTTCATGCCGCCTGGCATATTTTAATGCTCAATCGAGTAGAGACAAGGTGGTTACCTTACACTTGCATTATTTTTTGTGAGGACAGCTCTTTTTTGGTGGTTCTTAGATCAGATAGGTATCACCTCATGCCACCAGTCTCACTTCCATTTATGCTAAGAGTCTTAAAGGCTCATTTACCATATATGATATTCTCCTTTTACTGAAATTGTTTAGCAGAACGTTAATGTACAATGTAACTTACTATTATATGGATGCCTTAATAGACTTCAGAACACCATAAATAACTATGTCAGTAATATGAAAGTGCAACTATTAAGAACTTTGCACATATGAAACTTATACTATGTGCAGCCTTGGTATCTGAGTGGCCACCTGATGAGATAGCCATATCTGGCATATTTGGAGTCTCTGGCCACATCAGTGTCCTTGTTTCCATTCATGTCAACAGCAGTTAAGGAAGAAGCTCAATGCATCTCATCTTGCAAATTGAACATATTGCTTGTACAGTCAGTACTGGGAATTTGCAATGAAATGTCAACTGGAGACTTCAAAAGGTTCAAAGCCTGGATTTATCACTGGTATCTTTGGATGGAACTAGACATCTGACACATCCTTTTCCTACAGTAAAACTGCTTGTTGTCACCTTGAGCTAAATAAGAAGTCAGAGAATTGGAATGTCCCAAGTACTGTAGCTTGGAGTGGAACTGTGACCAGTGCTAACTTTAAAAGACAAATCTTAGTTTTTAACTTTTCCTCTTCCCTTAAGGGAGGATTCTTGCAAATATGTCATGTGAAAATGTTGTTTCTGTTCACTGCCTTGGAAAATTCTATCACTGACTCTTTGCTTTCAGGAAGTAACAAAAGAAATGATGTAGGATGTTTTAATTTAGACTTTTAATCCATAACAAGCTCTACTGGAGACAGTCACAAATTGTAATGGAATGTTTCTGCATACAAGATGTAACAATGAATATTTTGTCTTTTCTAAATATTTAGCATTCTTTAGAGTGTTCTTTACTGTATGGATTATCCTTTCTATAAGTCTGTTTGATTGTGGATACCATGGACTTCATGTGATACAGGTGAATTCCCAGTGCTTTGTAGAACCTTGAACCTTCTGTCTAAAACTGAGGATATTGTTAGTTATGACTTGTTTTGGAATTTCATGCCTGGAGAACACACATTTTATGACAGTGAACATTGAATGTTCATCCCTCAAAACCATTCTAAAAGACTTCCTAGCCAAAAGCTGGTTCTGTTCTTGTTCAACACCAGGATACAATATATCCCTAAATGTGAACAAATGCCTATTCATACCTTCTACCTCCTTAATCTGCCTTCTTCACTCACTTCCTTACTTCTATCAATTTCTCTCCCCTTTCTTTCTAAATATACCATAAGCCTTTTTTTCTCTCACTTCGTATTAAAATTCCTGAGTGTATTATACTAACTTACCTTTTATTTCTCAATAAACTGGCTAAAATTTCTATAACTATTAAATCATTGTCACATAACTTGTAACTATTCTTAACCAATGTTTTCATATTATGTCTAACTTGGTATAACCATTTAAACTGTATTTGTTTTTTGTATTATTTTTAAAGACTAAAATTATTGTTCTTAAAATGTTTTCTAATACTTTGGAGCTTTTTTCCTCATGCATCTGCTGAAAATGGACTCCTACCCAGTTGGTCTTTCCTGGTAATGAAATGTCAATAAATACATAAATAAATAAATGCCTTTCAACTGCACCACTACAAGTTACTCTGAGTATTAATCATCACATAGAAAATGAAAATATCTGCACTGGATTAAGTCTGCATCCAGTTTTAGCCATGAGAATGAAGGAATATTGTGGGTGACTAGTTCCCCCTTCTAGTTTTGATTTCTGAACATGCCACAGATGTCCCAGTTTTGTATTAACATATGATGCCATTATATGACATCATGTGTACTTTCCTTGTATGCTGCACCCATTCAGATACTGTCTGCTTAGAGGATCCATAATGTGCATAAGCTTTCCTGTTTGTACTGGACTTGCAAGTCATACTTCCCATAAGGATAATAGGAATACTCTAGAAGGACTTTCTGAAGAAAAAAGAATTTGGGGTTACATCTCCTATATCTAGAAACTTCTTCAGTCTTCTATCTCCATTTCACACACACACACACACACACACACACACACACACACACACACACACACACACACACACACACACACACACACACACAACACTCACACACACACACACACACACACACACACACACACACACACACACACACACACACACACACACACACACACACACACACACACACACACACACACACACACACACACACACACACACACACACACACACACACACACACACACACACACACACACACACACACACACACACACACACACACACACACACACACACACACACACACACACACACACACACACACACACACACACACACACACACACACACACACACACACACACACACACACACACACACACACACACACACACACACACACACACACACACATAACACACACACACACACACACACACAGACAACACTCACTGCACACACACACACGCACACACACAACACACACACACACAGACAGACAACACTCACACGCGCGCACACACACACACACACACAGACAACACTCACACGCGCGCACACAAACACACACACACACACACACACACACACACACACACACACACACACACACACACACACACACACACACACACACACACACACACACACACACACACACACACACACACACACACACACACACACACACACACACACACACACACACACACACACACACACACACACACACACACACACACACACACACACACACACACACACACACACACACACACACACACACACACACACACACACACACACACACACACACACACACACACACACACACACACACACACACACACACACACACACACACACACACACACACACACACACACACACACACACACACACACACACACACACACACACACACACACACACACACACACACACACACACACACACACACACACACACACACACACACACACACACACACACACACACACACACACACACACACACACACACACACACACACACACACACACACACACACACACACACACACACACACACACACACACACACACACAACACTCACACACACACACACACACACACACACACACACACACACACACACACACACACACACACACACACACACACACACACACACACACACACACACACATATACCACATATTCCCTCAAAGTCATACTACAATAATAACATAAACTGTGTTTGCTGATAACAGGGATCAACAGAAGTAAAAGAGACAGAGAGGATGGCATTCATAAAGAATTGTAATGCACCTGTGCTGTGATAAGCAGAATCGTTGAGGTAGAATGCCACAGTCTGACGACTCTTAGCTATGTGTAATTGCCAACTTAGTGCAGATATGCCTGGTACAATGCTGCATAAAGAGCCCCTACATTTGCTAAAAGTGGCAGTCACTGCACAAGTGAGTAGACCACATTATGAATGGTCATGTGACCAAAGGACATTGGCATGCAAGCAGTGTACCAGACATTATATATATTTACACATGCACTAAAGCACCACGTAACTGCATTGCAGGCACACCATACAATATCCTTACAGCAAAGTTCCAAGCAGTAGTATTTTACACATGGGAAGGAATGTGGAAAAAGGTCAGCTAGAAAAGGGAAGATCAAACAGAGGAACAAAGAGGGGGACAATAGGTCAGTCAGAAATGGGAAGAATGAACAGAGGAACAAAGAGGGGGACAATAGGTCAGTCAGAAATGGGAAGAATGAACAGAGGAACAAAGAGGGGGAAAATAGGTTAGTCAGGAAGGGGAAGAACGAACAGAGGGACAAACAGGAGGACAATGGGAAGGAAGACTGATATGAGGTTGGGAAGAAGGGTATTTTGAGGGCCAGTTATGTTCTTTAGTAGAAGGGTAGGCAATAAGAACAGAGGGGAGGGAAGCATGGGGAGTGTTTGGGTATGGAAGGAGGGTATAAGGACAGCAGCATCACTGGAAGAGGAACGCTCATCCCTCTACCTGCTTAACTGAATAAAATAGAAAAAAACATTGTCCATGTACCTGCTTAACTGAATAAACTAGAACAAAACACTTTTCCGTCTACCTGCTTAACTGAATAAATTAAAACAAAACACTTGTCCCTCTACCTGCTTAACTGAATAAACTAGAACAAAACATTGTCTATGTATCTGCTTAACTGAATAAACTAGAACAAAACACTTGTCCGTCTACCTGCTTAACTGAATAAACTAGAACAAAACACTTGTCCGTCTATGTGCTTAACTGAATAAAATAGAACAAAACACTTGTCCATCTACCTGCTTAACTGAATAAACTAGAACAAAACACTTGCCCATCTACCCACTTAACTGAATAAAATAGAACAAAACACTTGTCCGTCTATGTGCTTAACTGAATAAAATAGAACAAAACACTTGTCCATCTACCCACTTAAGTGAATAAACTAGAACAAAACACTTGTCCATCTACCCACTTAAGTGAATAAACTAGAACAAAACACTTGTCCATCTACCTGCTTAACTGAATAAACTAGAACAAAACACTTGTCCATCTACCTGCTTAACTGAATAAACTAGAACAAAACACTTGTCCATCTACCTCCTTAACTGAATAAACAACTTGAAACTTCAACAAGGAATCTTTATTTTTTCCTACAGGAATGGTATCAGAGAGACAGTCTATATCCATAGTCCATAGACATATCCACTAGATAAAGTGATTTTATCTGGACTAATCCTTTGCACTGTGTTTCTTGCTAGTCCTGTCACCCTCTGGGTCACAGATTGGATACCAGACTTGATTCAGGCTTTCTGGATTACCTCTGTTTCATTATTATGCAACAGAGGATAACCAAGGCATAAAAAGGCAGGGTGAATTGGGCAGGTGTCCCAGGCACAAGATGTCTGGGGACATAATCGATAGGTGCTGAAGGTGTGGGAGTATAGCATCGTATTCATGACTGAATGCCAATACTGTACGGCTGATGAAGACATCTAATTGTCAGGTGAGTTTGTGGTAGTATAGGTTACATGTGTTACAAGCTGATTTAGCAAGCAGATTGCTATAATTGTAGAAAAGCTTTTTTTCCCTCTTCACCTTAATTTGAAAGATAAAACCAGAGGACACAAATGCAGTCTAAGTGACACAGTATGAATAACACTAGCACAATAAATGTATAAAAAATGAATGTGCAAGGCAAATGAACAATGCTGCAATGGTGACATACTGCAACTCAGAAAAATGCTTAGTGCTGTGGTTAACAGCTTAAGTATAGCAGTTGCTATACACACCTTGCAAATGCAGGTATAGCTGACACAAATTAGAACAGCAGCACCAAAAAAAAAAAAGATGAAAACTAACAATCTACAAAGTCAGTGCACAACTAAGCAATGGTGAAATACTAAAATGCAAAAAATATGCTCATTGTTGTTGTAAATAGACTAAACACAGGTACAGCACAGTACATTTATCCCACTACCTGGACAGTCTGGTCTGCATTTCCAGGCAGGGTGTCTTAATTCCTACTATTTGTTCCTCTGTTACAAAAGTGAAAACACATTTAATCAGCACAGCATCACAGTGACAGCAGAAGGCATGTGCAGTAGAGAGTCGATTAGGGTAGTTCAGATAATCAAACTGTTCGGATATTCAGACACATAATTGAACTGGATAAAAAAAAAAACTTCTAAAATCTTGTTTTATCTGCACACAGGGAATACACTTTTCAACCATTCAGTGATTCCAGTGGACAATAAAGAATATTTTTTTACATATGAGAGGGCTACAAGCTCAAAAATCATGCACAAATGAATACATATAACATTCACATATTCAGACTTTATGATTTTTCCTACCCAAAAACGTTGGAAGGCGGCGTTCAGATAATTGATGTTTCAGATAATCAATGTTCGGATAATCGGCTCTCTACTGTATAGCTATACTCTTCAGGTCTACTGTACTGTGACTCAGAAAAAACAGAAATCTTAGTGTAATAGGGAGGCTGTCTCCCCCTATCCTCTTCCTCCCATTGGCAAAGAAGGTCTGGATGGTACCCTCCCATACCACAGGCCACTTTGTTTATGCCAGCACTGACTGACATTGTGTGTGGTGTCTGTGGCATCATTCACCACCCTAGTAAGCATGTACCAAGTTTTGATTTTTTGGATGATGCTACTCCCCTATGCTGCATGTGCGGCAGGTGTAAAAAGATCTCCTCGTTGTGCCACACAGGAGTCCTGACAGACTCCAGTCTTGCTGACATCATCTCCACTCACCATGTCAAGTTGAGGTGTAAAAATAAGAGGTTAATCACAGTTCTGCACATAGCAGACAACATGTGACATGCATCAATGTTTAACACAACAGCATGAAGACCGTCTGTGGCAGCATGGAACATGCAGTCAGCACTGCAGGGAAGGGCATCAGCTGCATGAGCAGGGTCCACAGATTTGCACACACACACACACACACACACACACACACACACACACACACACACACACACACACACACACACACACACGCACACACACACACACACACACACACACACACACACACACACACACACACACACACACACATGCACAGAAACACACAGTACTTATGTCCGAGCACTGCCATGACAACAAGCTATGTAACACAATGACCATGGACATTTGTGTGATGCAAATCTTTTGTATCATGGTCAGACTCCACAGATGCTATTGCTTTTAATTGATTGCAGTGCTTATGCATGAGCTGGACTGACCACTGCAGTGTTGAATAAAGCTAATATCACATTGCATTATTGGTGTGATTAAGAGACAATCAAGGTAAATCATGTCATTTGCAAAATAGTTGCAGTACGACCCTGTTTTAATGGGATAAAAAGCATGATTACCTTTTTGCTGTAAACTGTGTTACACCAAGGAATGCAGAATACACCGTATGTATCTGAGCACAGTAAGAAATGGTTAATACAAACGAACCAAATGCAGAGCAGCACAACAGTTGAGACGGGTCCCCACGTAGAAAATGTGCAAAAAACTGTATCAGTCACCATAAACGTGGTACCCTTGATGGCAATAGAACGTAAAAAGAGAATTCTCTCAGTAAAATACTCCAAGTCTCTGTAATCCAAAGGAAGTAACACGAAGCAACTGTTAATAACTCAAGAGCACTTTATTAACAACGAGTGAGCGCTTTCGCCAAAAGGCTTCTTCTGACTCTTTGTAAGGAATGTAAGGAAACAGAAGGAAAAACTAGTGAGCTAGTGGCCTTCTGACATACAGTAGAAAAGAACAAGGCAGGCACAAAAGCAATGAAACAGATTCGTAAAATAATACAAGACGTACAGAAGCACATGCCGATCCTGCAACAGCTCCTTCGCCTTAATATTTGACTGATGAGGAGGGGGACAAGGATGTCAGCATAGGTAGGATTATGGGGGGGGGGTGGAAACATTTGGACTAAGGGAGTTTTTCTTTTTCTTATGTAGAATGAATGAAGATGGAACTTTTAAGGCCAAAGAGGATAAGATCCATGGATATGTTGGTATTCTCTCAAGTTACGGAAAGCTTGGCTTCATTCTAGGCAGATCCCCTGCTAGAAGTGTTAAACAATTTACAAAATATGGGGGGGGGTTCCAGATGATAGGAAAGAAAGACATAGTGGTACAACTTTATAAGGGAGGCAAAAAGAGCATTCCTGTGAATTTTAGACCAGTAATTCTAATTTCAGAGGTAAGGACTGATATGGCAAAGATACAGGGAAGCAGAGACATGTGGCATTCCTGTTGTAAAACATGTGTCAAAATGCAAACCAAGATGGCTTCATCGCTAGAAGATCCTGGCAATTCAGTCTGGTCCTGCTTTATAACTGTGGTCTATAACTTAGGTCTGTGGCCGCCACACCTGGGCAGGGGTGGTCCAGTAGATATGATCTGCCTAGACGTATCAACCATTTGCTCAGTGATGCTTCCCATCTGACTGGATAATCTGAGGATCCTGACAGTATGGAGAACATTTGTAAAACAAGAAGTCTACCCCAAGGGAGGACATAGAAGGTAGGGTTAAAAGGTCACAGTCAAGAGGCAAAATGGTAGTGATCAGTGAACAACAGCAACAGTTGGCCCTACGACCTAACTATCCAATGTGTTTATGTTTGTTTTAAAGATAAAAATGGGAATGAAGAATAGGCTAAAACATTTTTGTGAATGGACGTAATACTGGTGTAAAATCAGGGGATGGAAGACTAGGCTGGGGCAGAAGATAGGTGGAAACCTCAGGAGACAACCAAGCTAAGTAGAAAAATAGCAGTTAATGTTCTGCATTGATAAGTGCAAGATCTTGCACATGCAGCAGTACAAATCCAAAGAAGAACAAACTTGGAGGAGGTCCATCCAAGGAAAATAAGGTGATACTAACAATGGTACCATGGAACCATCAGACCCTGGGTGAGACAGCAAAAATAACCACCAATAAGATGCTTTGCTGCATACTCAGGAGAATAGCCCTAAGGGACAGGGGCATTATAATGCTTCTGTATAGCTCTCTGATCGGGTTTTGGATAGAGTGTTGTGTACTGTTTTGGAAACCTTTCAGGGGGGTGAGGAAGTGCTGGGTAAAATAATGAGCATGATAAAGGTTGTGAAAAGGGAACAATCATGAAGAAACCATTGTGGGGTTGATTTCTTTCTCTTTAAATGATAGGAAATGAGAAAGAAATATAATACTGTTGCACACAATTATAAAAGGGAAAATAGAGGAATAATGACACCTTGTTGAAGTTTTGAGTTGTTTATTTAGTTAAGTAGGTAGATGAATGGGTGCCCTTGTTATAATAGAACTAAAGTATTTGAAACTTTAACAAGGCATCTTTATTTCTCCTGCAGAGGCAGTATCAGAGAGAGAGAGTGAGTCTCCTAGATCTGCTGATTACAGTTATTTTATCTGAACTAATTCTTACTACTCTGTTTCTTACAATTATAAAAGGGAGTAGAAATCAAAGGAAGGCATGGATGAGAGGACATGTGCTACAAAATACAGAACATTGACAATATGTAAGGCAAGACTTCTCAGAGAAGGTGGTTGACCCATGGAATGACATAGCAGGCTGGGTGGTTAGCAGCAGGACATCGGGAACTTTCAGGAGGGCACTGGAATCATGGAAATGATTGGAAACAATGAGGACAGGTGTGTCTGCACTTGTGTTGTCATGGAAATGATTGGAAATGATGAGGACAGGTGTGTCTGCACTTGTGTTGTCATGAAAATGAATGGAAATGATGAGGACAGGTGTTTCTGCACTTGTGTTGTCATGGAAATGATTGGAAATGATGAGGACAGGTGTGTCTGTACTTGTGTTGTCATGGGAATGATTGGAAATGATGAGGACAGGTGTTTCTGCACTTGTGTTGTCATGGAAATGATTGGAAATGATGAGAGCAGGTGTGTCTGCACTTGTGTTGTCATGGAAATGATTGGAAATGATGAGGACAGGTGTTTCTGCACTTGTGTTGTCATGGAAATGATTGGAAATGATGAGGACAGGTGTTTCTGCACTTGTGTTGTCATGAAAATGATTGGAAATAATGAGGACAGGTGTGTCTGTACTTGTGTTGTCATGGAAATGATTGGAAATGATGATGACAGGTGTGTCTGTACTTGTGTTGTCATTGGAAATGATTGTAAATCAGGACAGGTGTGTCTGCACTTGCGTTGTCATGGAAATGATTGGAAATGAGGACAGGTGTGTCTGCACTTGTGTTGTCATGGAAATGATTGGAAATGATAAGGACAGGTGTGTTTGCACTTGTGTTGTCATGGAAATGATTGAAAATGTGGACAGGTGTGTCTGCACTTGTGTTGTCATGGGAATGATTGGAAATGATGATGACAGGTGTGTCTGTACTTGTGTTGTCATTGTAAATGATTGTAAATCAGGACAGGTGTGTCTGCACTTGTGTTGTCATGGAAATGATTGGAAATGATGAGGACAGGTGTGTCGGCACTTGTGTTGTCATGGAAATGATTGGAAATGATGAGGACAGGTGTGTCTGCACTTGTGTTGTCATGGAAATGATTGGAAATGATGAGAACAGGTGTCTCTGCACTTGTGTTGTTATGGAAATGATTGTAAATGAGGACAGGTGTGTCTGCACTTGTGTTGTCATGGAAATGACTGGAAATGAGGACATGTGTGTTTGCACTTGTGTTGTTATGGAAATGGTTGGAAATGAGGACAGGTGTGTCTGCACTTGTGTTGTCATGAAAATGATTGGAAATGATGAGGACAGGTGTGTCTGCACTTGTGTTACCATGGGAATGATTGGAAATGATGATGACAGGTGTGTCTGTACTTGTGTTGTCATTGTAAATGATTGTAAACCAGGACAGGTGTGTCTGCACTTGTGTTGTCATGGAAATGTTTGGAAATGATGAGGACAGGTGTGTCGGCACTTGTGCTGTCATGGAAATGAATGGAAATGATGAGCACAGGTGTGTCTGCACTTGTGTTGTCATGGAAATGATTGGAAATGATGAGGACAGGTGTCTCTGCACTTGTGTTGTTATGGAAATGATTGTAAATGAGGACAGGTGTGTCTGCACTTGTGTTGTCATGGAAATGACTGGAAATGAGGACATGAGTGTTTGCACTTGTGTTGTTATGGAAATGGTTTGAAATGAGGACAGGTGTGTCTGCACTTGTGTTGTCATGAAAATGATTGGAAATGATGAGGACAGGTGTGTCTGCACTTTTGTTGTCATGAAAATTATTGTAAATAAGGACAGGTGTGTCTGCCCTTGTATTTTCATGGAAATGATTGGAAATGATGAGGACAGGTATGTCTGCACTTGTGTTGTCATGGAAATGATTGGAAATGATGAGGACAGGTGAGTCTGCACTTGTGTTGTCATGGAAATGATTGGAAATGATGAGGACAGGTGTGTCTGCACTTGTGTTGTCATGGAAATGATTGGAAATGAGGACAGGTGTGTTTGCACTTGTGTTTTTATGGAAATGATTGGAAATGATGAGGACAGGTGTGTCTGCACTTGTGTTTTCATGGAAATGATAGGAAATGATGAGGACAGGTGTGTCTGCACTTGTGTTGTCATGGAAATGATTGGAAATGATGAGGACAGGTGTGTCTGCACTTGTGTTGTCATGGAAATGATTGGAAATGATGAGGACAGGTGAGTCTGCACTTGTGTTGTCATGGAAATGATTAGAAATTATGAGGACAGGTGTGTCTGCACTTGTGTTGTCATGGAAATGATTGGAAATGATGAGGACAGGTGTGTTTGCACTTGTGTTTTTATGGAAATGATTGGAAATGATGAGGACAGGTGTGTCTGCACTTGTGTTGTCATCGAAATGATTGGAAATGATGAGGACAGGTGAGTCTGCACTTGTGTTGTCATGAAAATGATTGGAAATGATGAGGACAGGTGTGTCTGCACTTGTGTTGTCATGGAAATGATTGGAAATGAGGACAGGTGCGTTTGCACTTGTGTTATCATGGAAATGATTGGAATTGAGGACAGGTGTTTCTGCACTTGTGTTGCTGCATCCACTGAGCAGACCAGATGGTTCCTTTTCACAAGTATGAAATTCAAAATTATGGGGCATGACAGTCCAATAAATAAACTGATCAATAACAATTTCAATTCAGTGCTACACTTTTAAAACATTTTTCATACTGACAATGCTGCTCCTTATGTATGCAAAGTGGGCCCTGCGTTCACAGATATAGTTACCAGGCTTTGTTATATGCCAGCATTCTGGAGAGTGGCCATTAACATCAATGTACAAATCTCAGCTGCAGTTTACAAACTGCACATATGATTACATTGTACACAGTCATGTCAAAACACTCCTGAATCTAATTTATTTCCATGCTTCACTATAACCAAAATGTTTTTGTAATCTTCTATATCACGCAACAGTGCAGCACAGTACAGTACAGGAAATCTCTGTCTAAAAGTGTACTTTACACAACTGTCTTTGCTGAGTTGTGCTCCATCAACCTGTTTGTCTGTGATTCATAACTATATCAAAGTCATTACGCATGACAACAAGGCTAGGGTCTTTACCAGAATATGGTAATGAGGGGATCTGGAACTGTGCAATCTCCCATCAACAGGAGCTAACCTGATTCACTGTTTGGGAACAGGACCATTTTTAATGTGACAGGAACTTGTTTTCCAGTAGAAATTTTCCTCTTGAGCAATGAAGGTATTTTGACAAGGGATCAGGTGCTATCTATCATATGTTAAACTACACTGTGGCACTCGTGCCCTGGCCCAGCAATCAAGGAGCCTCAATCCTCACCACTAACACCAGAGAGGGCATCTCATATATGAGAAAAGGATAACAAATACACACAGTAAAGTGCAATTTCCCTTAAGAGCACACAGAGATCACAAACTGTCCAGGGCTGGTCACTCCCTTGCTCTCCAGGTCCCCAATAAGGCTCCCCACTAGCACAGCTATAGGGTCCAGATCTCAGCCTAACTGGGCAAGCTAAAATCTCCAGCACCCTCTCTGTCCAACTAGTGCTTCGTGTCCCTGCCCAAGTAGCTGACACACACACACACAGTTTGAGATAAGAGTTTATACAACCACACAGACACTTCTGGGGAAGGCTGGCACAGGTTCTCCAGCTGTGCCCTTTTTATCCAGACTATACGGTAGTACCCTGCCACCACCCAGCTAATAATTATCAGCTACTCAAAGGCCCTTAACAGGGTGTCCAATTATTACTGTGCAATATTATTATCCAGTTGGTAGATGTGACTAAACAGTTTTAAGGCTTATTAGAGTGACTTGGATAGTAAACTCTATAAATATGCAATGTACTTTAGAGCTTAACTTATCTCTACACAAACTAGCCACAGTTAAAAGGTTTTAAAATATTTAATAATAAATAATTAAAACCACAAGACAATACTTTCTACTACACAGTCAGGGCTAGTCAAGAGTTCAGAGATCACACAGAATACTTAAAATAAATCAGTAGGACAGTTCTGATATCATAGAAAAACACTTAGTCTAAACTTTCTAGTTTCTAGCTATTCCTCAAAGAAAATACAGTTCTAAAATAACTTACACATATAGAGCATAAGGCAGTGCTGGTAAAGTTGGATGATCAGACAAAAATGCTTAATGCCTTCTGATTCTCTCTGTTTAAATTGCTGTTGCAGTTCTGATAAACATTACATCATTCTTTTTCACTTTCCTGGAGTTCCCAGGCTACACATTAACTGCATTTACATTCTTAACATCTCCCTTTTGTTATCTTGCAGCTGGTCAGGAACAGAGCAATAAAATACATTTGCATGTTTAAATCTAGCAATTTAACTCTTGGTTAAAACAATAGAAATAATTTCTTCATCTAGACTTTTCAGCATCACTGCTACTTCAAAGGGTCACCACATGATTTACTTTGGTCAGTAGAGTGCACTGTTGCCACATTTATTTCCAGTTCCACATGTAACAGTATTTCTTTACATTTAAGACAACAAGCCTGTAGTTTACATTCATATTTACAAATGATAGAATTATCTATAAAATTCTATTTGACTAGGCTGGCAGCCTTAACCCATCTCTACCAGTCTTCACATACACACTCACAGCAAAGTGGGTTTGCTGAACCTCTATCTTGTATTAAGTTGGTATCCATATAGTAACTTGTTGGGATTAGCCAGTCTGATGGTGCTGGCTTGTTTAATCATTTACCCATATATGAATGAGGTTATATATGTACTTCATGCATGGAGTGCAGTGCTTACACAATAGGGCAAGATCACATGCAAATGTTTATGCATGGTTCTGGACTTTGGTATCCTAGTTTACTGCATATCAGTCCTTCTCCACTGCATATCAGCAACTATGAATAGTGCCTAAGGTCACTGTACAGTGGAAATTATATATGAGTTTTAAGATGCAGTAGTCACCTTGCTCCAAATTCATACTTGTAGTTTTTCAGTTTAGATGATCACAATTACAGTCTTTCTAATTTCAAGATGTACTCAGAGTTTTACAATCCAATTATTGTGTCGACCAGAAAAAAACTGTATGGATGTATTTATATCATAACCATAACATGAGCATTTTGCTGCAGTGTCTGGATGGATCATAGACAAAGAAACTTTGTTACACTCTGTTCTGTAATGGGTTCCATATACAGACACTGCTTTTGCCAAGTCCCTGCTCATCTTGGTTTTGTAAATGATTTATTCCAGTGTTATGTAGTGTATGGTAAACACTGTTAGCTGTGTAATTATGACTATCTATTTATTTGAATTTGTTGATTGGTGTAGAGCTCTGAGTGCTGTCACCAGGCTTCTGTCCAGTACTTTGCACCTATTATGTACCCATGGCTTTAAAATTAGTGCCATAACCTTGTATTAAGTGCCATAACATCTACATTTATCTTCCCCATAACCACACCCCCTGACACTCACATCCAATTAAATACTTATTAACACCAACTACCCCTCCCTATCCCCACCCACATTAACCGTCACACCATATAACAAACCTACTCCACACTTTAACAATGCGAACTTCTCCTTACAATGCGGGCCCCTGAAACCCTTAAACTCAGCCTCTCCATAATCAACTTGCTTCTGATCACTCCAATCAAATTCTATTGGATTCACATCCCTCCAGCTAATATCACTAACCCTTCAAAACTCTAATAACTCCCTACTATCCCAGCAACCACTCCTCGACACACACACTACACATTCCAACACCATACTCACCACTTCCTTACCTTTACCAGCATTACTGTAGACCACATTACTTTCCCCACCGCTCACGTTCAGCCAACACTGGACCAGTAATCAACTAACCTCACTGCAGCACAAAATTTAATCTTTCATTCTCAACTATCATCTTTATGATGAAACAGTCTTGCTTTAACTCAAACTTCTTAAAGTTAAAAAATTAGCCTTTAATAACTAAAAGCAGAATAAACTAAATCTGCTCCATGGCTCTCCAAAAAACTATCAAAAAAGAATGGGACCCAAGACTAAAGCCTGGACAAACTACCAAAACATATCAACAATACTACAAAACGAATATAAAAATCTCCAAAAAACTAATAAAAAATCTACACTTCTGATCGTCAAAAAAAAAAATTAAAAACCCAAAAAAAAACAAAACAAAACCCAGAAATTCTCTCCATCACAAAAAAAAACCTCCTACTCCACCCTCTCCTCCCACCCCACCCAACCAGACTCCCAATGCCCCAGATACAAATTCTCCAGAATTCAACTCCTTCATTTCAATTAAATTCCTTTTCTTATTGATTAAATATCTAAATCTCTACTACTCCTTTACTCACCCCACTATACCACTATCTATTACCAATACCCCCTCACCTGACCTATTACCTCCTCTCCCTCACCATCCTACCCTCTGACTCACCTCCCCCTCCCCCCCCTCCCCCTGACTGCCCTCTCCACCCTTAAATCCTATACCAACATCCACTATTAAAAACTTCTTCAGAAATTGAAACCATGTACCAATGCTCCTGATAATATCCTCCTTTGTTCTGATCTCGCTATGCCCTACTCCTTCCCCACCCCAGCTTTATTTCTCTTAACGCCCTCTACAAGAACACACAGTTCGGTTAAGTATGGAACATCTCTTTCCTCATACTCTAACATAACAGTGTTAACACATTATTTAACCTAATTTCACCATAATAACATTATCCATTCCCCCCATAAAATCTTGTCCAACTTCAGCTCCTTCCCCACCTCCTAGACCCACATCCTTATCACTCCCCTAGACAACCATCTTCAGACCCCACACAGCCCCCAACACAGCACGCACCATTCCTTCCCTCCTCCTTCATCTCCTATGATGAAATAAAAAATTGTTTCTTGGACTCTAGCCTTCTACTTACCCTTGACCTTTCCCCTCAAAGTGTCTCCTCTCTAAACAAACTCTCCAAACTTCACCTGTCAAACTCCTCTTCCAACTGGTTCTCCTAACTGTCTTTCTAATGGAACTCAAGCTGTTAAATGGAAAAAAACTACCTCCTCTTTCCTTGGAAAGCTACCTTACCACCCCCCAGGAGTTCCAACTGCTCCATACTGGGTCCTCTCTTCTTCAACATCTTTCAAATTATCATCACTTCTCATCCTCTATCTAGCATCAGGGAATATATCGATGACTCATATATCATCTGTTCTCTATCTTTCTATTACACCCTACAAAAAACCACTCAAGATGCTTTCTTCCACAGAACAATGGATGTGTAATCATCATCTAGCTCTCAATGCAAACAAAAAAAATGTTATTTTTTTACTCTTCCAAGCTCCCTCCCCTATGGACACCTTCTCTTCTCTCTACTACTAATAAACCTTCACCTTGAAGAAATAGTAAACCAAGCACCAAGGGGTCCAAATCGATATAAAATTGGAAATTTAACTCCCACCTGCAAATTACATCAAAAACACACCAGAAAATCAACTAACTTATACTCCTCTACTTCTACTTCATCCCCACCCTCTCAACCCTACCCTCCTCTCTCTTCTGCCTTTAAAATGCAATGCACCAGGTCAAGAGGTCCGATAATCAAAATCTCCAAAATCACTACACGACTCATCACCCATCCCCCAGGCAAAACCTTTTCCCTCAGCCTCCGCCGCCTCTCTCCTCCCTACTCACTCACTCATCCTTACCTCTAACAACTCTGCTCTTCAAAGTCTCTTCACTTTCATCTAGCTTCTCAGTGGGAATGCTCTGTTCCCACCCCACATAACTAACTCTACTTATTTCACCCTCAATACCATATTCCTATACCTTTGACATTTATTCTCTATCAGTATTATATCACATTTATTTAATTCTAGTACATTTCTTCCTATTGTTTTAACTGTTATGACTGCTATTCTAACTGACGAGTTCTACATTTGTTTGTTTACACAAAATTTATAACTCTCTGTACTAATATTGTAACGGTTAAAATGTTGTAAATACCTTCTGTTATGGAGCTTTTCAGAGTTCAGTTACAATATTGTAACTGTTAAAATGTTGTAAATACCTTCTGTTATGGAGCTTTTCTCCCCAGGACTCCATTGAAAACGGGTTCTTTATGGCCCAATGGACTATCCTGGTAAACCAACGGCAATAAATAAATAAATAAATAAATAAACCTTCGATGTTATGTACATTTTGATATTGAATCATAATGTGTGTGCTCTCAGTCAAGCCTTGTTCTACCACAAGCAGCTAATTAAAGAGCAGTTGGGATTATAAAATGTTCATCTTGTCAACAGAATTAGCATATTACTGGATCATTATCATGAGTATGTTAGCATATAGTATATTGCTACCCAACCTTCTGTATTTAAACAAAACCTGGCACTAGGGTTGAAGCTTTGTACTAAACACTACAAAGGACAACGTCAACATGCTGAAAAATAAGTCATTTCACTAAAGGAAAAAGAACAGCTGGTACACAAATCTGTTCTCTGAAGAAGCGTGTTTGCTTTGTGCCAGAAATGAAAGTTAAAAGCATATTAAAAGGTAGTAGCAGCACTAGAAAATGGAGTCTTGAATAAGTGCGCAACGATTGATGGAAAGAGAGTGGCTTCCTAGTGGTGACCACAACCACAACCTTTGAGTGCATGAAAAAGTAAGTATATTTTTTTTAGATATTATACTGAAATAGTCCTGTAGTGCTTGTAAAATGGTCATAATGAAATAGTGGTTGGGAACCCTTTCAAGAACCATTAACTGAACTTCATTGTCTGTGTTAGGTAACTTCACTACACATTAATGCAGTCCCTGCTTGGTACTTAAATCCTAGCTAGTTCTTCCTTACTACTGTAAAAAAAATCTGCATGAAAAATTAATTTGAAAAGTCCAGCAAAAGTCTGGCCTTCACTTAGAAAATATTTCAAGAGGGAATGTCTATTTATGTTCTGTGTGCCTCTGCATATCACTTAAACCTGCAAAACTTATATTCTGGTTCCAGTTTCATACTCCACCACTGAGTTTCTAATTAAAAGTTGCTTTATTTTGTTTCATGCCGTTTGCTTAGTGTCATAGTCATATTATGTCTGCAATTGGGGGAGGGCGATAAAAAACAGTAAGTGACACTTTTAAGTATTGACACTTTCCTTAGAGGTTTGATAAAATAAGAGGGCATCCGAAGCATATGAAGTGTGCAGCTATAACATCTGGTATTATTAAATAACTATAACATAGTTTCATCACGATACTTCACATTTTGTACAGAAATCAGAAAGAAAATCAACAAAAAAATCAGTTGAAAGATGTACAAGGAATATGTCAAATATAACTATTTTCATTTGTGTTGGAGGACTAATGAAGATGTTGAAATTCTGAACAACATTATCTTCCACAATGTCGACATGAAGCTTAAAAGGAGCTCCTGGGCCTACTTACTGCATTTTTGTAAATGCAGTAAGTAAAACAAGCCTGTGACACAGAAACTGTAGGTGAATGTTAAAGTGCAGAGAGAGACATTTTGTAACACCACAAGAATGCTTTAAAAGTTAGATGAAGACTTCTGAAGACATAATAACATAATAGTGCAAGTACTTCACAGCTAGCTGCTTCTAAGTTCATATGAAATGAAGTGATTCATACTCTGCTGGTGATTCAAAATTCTTTACAAAGAAATCATGTATCACTTGATTTTGGTTTTCCCTTTAATATAAAAAGACTGATATGCACAGAGACTGGCTGAATGGTCTATGACATTTCAGTATAGAATATGCATTACTGTATGTAATAACTGAATGCTATTTAAGCAGCTGCACATACTGTGTATGTACCTTTTAATTGCTTCGGATTTTCAGGAACATTCCTGGTTTGGGCTAATTATTTTGTTCTCACCCTCCTAAAATGAATCATACATTAAGGAAATGTGGTTGATTAAAATTAACAAATAATGACATTCATTATAGTTGCAGGCTTATTTTACTTCAAAAACATGCATGTTAATGCACGTAGTCTTGTGCTGTCAACTTTGTAAATCAATAGCACTGATGTTTAAAACGTGTCCCTAGTTTAGGTCCTTTGCCTCTAAATATTTCTAGCTTTATCCCCGACTCTAGTGCTCAGACAGTGTTCATATCTGCAGATCACTGATGGAAACAGAATGCTAAGCTGGGAGAGCGCTTCCCTTTAAATTGCCTGAGGTTAACTCTCATTTTCTCTAGAGCTCATGTTCATTGATTTTTAGGAACATTATTAAAAAAAGAACTCATGTTATGTCTCATAGGGTAAGAGACCTCTACACATTTCATTATATTTTACTGGAAAGAGCATAGCATACCTACTCCAATATCATTCATCTAATCAGTCAGTAAATAGGAGAATGCCATCTGTGATTTTCAGCTTATGGATTTAATTTAAACTTAAAATGCCACTTTTCTTAATAGTATTATTTCTTATATTAAGTTATTCATTTAACTATAGTAATGCTGGTTCATTTAAATTGAAGATATATTCTGCTGTTGGCCGCAAGTTAAATATGTGTCTATATTATTACAATGAAAGATGACTTACGTGAATACATTTTGAGCAAGACATATTCATCGAACCGCATTTAAGCGATTTGATGAATATGACATAGGGCAAGGAGTTGGTTGGCCACTTCACGGAGTTGCCCTTTCCTTCCATATAGTGCAATCTTGGAGTTGGTATATTTAGTTAGGGGTGTGTGGAGGGCAATGCCCCCCACGTTAAATTATTTATTTTTTAGTGAACAGTCATGTAAGTTTTTTCCCTAGGGGAAAATTCACTTATGTGGCCGTTCGCTCTTTTTAATTTCCATGCATTATGTGTTAGTTAACCTTTCTGTAGTCGCACATATGCACTTTTAGTCATATAATATAGACCTGTTAAATATATCACAGGGAAGCGGAGACAGAAAAAGTGCAGCAAACAGACAAAAAATATATACTCTTTTTGTAGGATCGGCTACAGCCATGGTAGTGCATAGAACAGAGGCAATGTACAGGAAAAAATACATATATATATATATATATATATATATATATATATATATATATATATATATATAGTTCCCCTTCACAATGTTGAATTACTGAAAACTTGAGCTTCACATGGTCGAGACCATATGATCGAGTTTTCAGTAACTTGAAATTATGAAGTGTAATAAAAAAAAAAAAAAAACAAACACATCATTTTCACCCCCCCAGACACCCCCTACTTAAATATACCAACTCCGAGATCACTCTACAGTGGGGAAAAGGGAAATCACCCATTCTGCGCTGTATGCAGAAGCGCAGAACAGGAGATCTCCCGTTTCCTCGCTATAGTGTGATCATATGATATATTTAAGTAGGGGAGGGTGCAGGGGGGCTTTCCCTGCTGCAGAAACGATGTGTTTTTTTTTTGTTTTTTTATTACACTTCATAATTTCGCGTTACTGAAAACTCGATCATATGGTCTCGACACAATACACCAGACAATAGTGATATATCTATACCTAATCTTACACACAATACACCACACAGCAATGATATACCCACACATAATCTCTCTACTAGTCCTCACCACACTTACACACGCACGATTAACTATCAGGCTTGCATCTCTCCAAAGAGCAAATCATCAACCAACCCACAATCCCATACACCTATCACAACAGCACCCTCCCTTTTCATTTTATCACAAATACACCTACCAAATCTCTACAACCTCTTTAGCTAAAAATATGTAAAAAAAAATAAGCTGAAAATAATATACCACCTCCTTATGAACTATTCCAAATTTAAATGGTATTTCCTTCTCTATCACTCCTCAGTAACTTATCTGAAACTCAGATGAGATGTGCATCTGAACCCAAACCCTACAACTATGTCACAAATTGCATCACTTTCCTCTCCAAGCTGAACACCTCTAGCTACAAACAAATCTGACATAATACCACTTAATATTAATCTCAGAAGCATTTTCAATAAATTCAAAGAATTCCAAGCATGCCTAGCATTTTAACAACCCTGTTATAGTAGTCAGAGAGACCTAGCTAAAATCTCTCATAAAAGACAATAAAATACAACCTCTGGGTTATAACATTTTCAGACTCAACAGAATAAACAAAAGAGGTGGAGGAGTAGTAATTATGTACAAAACGTCCCTAGACTTACCTCTTACCCACACCCCCTACCCACATTTAACAATGTAGAATACCTCATAGCACATCTCAGACCTAACAACAGAAAAGCTGTCTACATCACCAAGCTTTACTTCCCTCCAGGACAAAATAATAAAACAGCAGAACAACTTCTGTCCCAGCTATATAACAATATACCCCATGGTACCATTATAACAGGTGACCTTAACATAAACTGTGATCTTAAAGACACACACACACCATCAATGAATCTATTTGGTTTCTTACCAAAAAAAGAATCAGCAAGCTCAGAAATCTGTCTAGTTCCAACCTCACCAACATGAGTGTTGAGGAAAAAATAAAAAAATAACAGAGAAACTAGTGGTCTTAAAACTTCGTTGATGAACTCAGTCACAATAATTTCCAAAAATCATGAAAACCAGGTATTGCTCTAATGCAACAAGCCTTTATTCATCTCAGACAAGAGATCCTTGGTAACAAAAAATCAAAAATATTTTAACAATGTTAAAGATATTAGCTTTTATACACTTAGAAGTAAGTGTGGTAAACATATGTATTGTTTAATTTTAAAATAGCCTATTCATGGCAAACAATAAAAACAAGGCTGTAAAAGTGCATTTTAGAACAGCAGGTAACCACCTCCACAAACTACTACTGATTAGATCAAACTAAATCCTAGTTAAGGCAAACACCATCTATCTATTTGCACCCCACATTCCAAGATCAGTTATTAAGAAAAGCATAACATATATATATAAATGATACACATAAGACTTTTAACTAAAATCGCTGTTGACTAACTAATGCAATAAAGCCTTCATCAGGTCTGTGACAAGAACTAAAATCAATAAAAATCACATAGCTATCTAATCATAAACATAATCAAACTAGAATACTGCAAACATAAAAATAAATCTGTCTAATAATATCTAGTAAATATCTATCCATGTGCATTAGTGTGAATAAAAACTAAGTTATTAACAGCTCAGAAAAAAAAGTCAGTGCTTTGCAAAAAAAAAAAAAAAAAAACGCCATGACAGTTTTCATTTTTGCAGCACCAAAAACACGTTTATTTAATGAAAACTTGTAAAAAATACAGAAAACAGTGAGTGAAGTAAACTAGCAATGTACAAAATTGTGCGGGTATGTGCATGATTGTGCACGAGTGTCCACCAGTAGGTAAATGGGGGAATTATACCAATACCACATGGTAATAGAGGCAAGGTAAAATGTGTGCTTTGCATTTCCCGTTTAAATCTCTGGTGTGATGCTATAAATATAATCAAAGCAGAATTGAGGTTAACATAGCTAAACATATGATGTAGTGGTGCTGCAGTTGGGTTGTCATCTCAAAGCAAGAGGTTCTCTGGTTTGATTCTTGGCTGGGATGCCTTCTGTGTAGAGTCTGCATGTCTTCTATGCATTTGTGTGGGTTCCACCCATGTTACAAAGACATGCATCTGGAGTGTTTCTCCCAGCTCCTCTGGTGAAAATTGGCTTTATTCCAAGTTGAACTTTCCTGGTAATAAAATAAAATATATATATTCTACACATCATGTTTATTATTATTTAGTATATTTTAATACATAAAAATATATCTCAAAAAATTCCCTAAAAAACCTTTACAGATTGTGTGGCAACTTACGTAAATTCAAAACATTCTTAATAGACCAATAGTAGTTAAGTCCTGGTTTTCTGAATGCAGTTAATTTCAACTGCCAGCATAACTCTTTTTCTCCAACATACCACCGATGTCCCCTTCAAGCTCGTTGATCTCCACACAGTCCAGAATTATAAATTTAAAACCAGAATGTCTGGGGTGTTCTATTAAATATTTGAATAAGTCATTCCTCTAGCATTTATGTCTGATGTCAGAAAGATTACCTGAAATCCCCATTTTCAGTTTATTCACAGTCTTACCCACACAGAATATGGGATAGTCATTACCCATGGCTCTATATACCAATTTTTCAGTATAGCATTTACCACCTGCTGAAGATTTCACCATCATTTTAAGACAGGGGGTCTCAAAAGAGTCACACTCCATCAAGTATTCACAGAAAGTGCGGTTAGGTGGCCCACAGATTTTAGTGCTCACGTTATCCTGATGTTCTTTATTTTAATTTCCTACATAGCTACGTCTGGTTCTGCTCTTTTTATATACAAATGTAGGGTGATCCCCTAAAACCCTTACAAGCTGCTGATTGTCAGTGAGTATAGCCCAATTCTCCTTAATAATGGCTTTTATTGTATTGAAATCCCAGGTATAAGTTAGAATGCAACTGTCCTTAGTTTTCTCTTCTTTTTGGGTTAGGGAGGCCTCATTGCATAATTCTACCCAAAGGCCTATTCCACACAGGGTCATTGTTAGTTTTAGAATCTCTAATGGGGTCAAAGATCATATGTAACATGCTTGATTCATCTCCTCTGGTTAAGAAATCATTTTCAAGATCATTCATATTTTTGAGAAAAGGAGCTAAATCTGTGGAAATGCATGCTAAACTGTAGCCTTGTGATTGTATTATGTTGTTCTTAGTTTTTATTGGATGCATACTATCTCTGTACAGTAAGTGTTCACACTTGTTGGTTTCCTCTATAAGTTATTAATTAATTTTTCTCTGTCTTTATGAATACTGACAGTCATATCAAGGAATCGCACTGAATCTGAGTTGATGGAAGTGGTAAATTTCAGGAAGGAGGTGGAGTTATTGATGTAATAGATAAACCCAGTGAGTTTAGATTTCTAACCTTGCCAGACTATGAATACATTGTCAATAAAATGAAGGTAGCTGGTCATAAAACTCAAGTAGTCACTATGCAGTACAAATTCCTCCTCCCACTTGCCTGAGGTTACATTGGCCTGGCTAGTGGTCATAGCCACATCCATGGGTATTCATCTCGTCTGATTGTAAGCCTAGCCATTAAAACTGAAAATAAATTGTAACTCAACATCACTTTTATTAACTTTCCCAAGCATTCAGTTTGCCCTTGTGTAGCATTGTTATTTCTGCTATAAGCCTCTGTAGCTGTTTCAATACAGTACATGTGTCGTAACACAGTGCATAGGGCTTCAATGTCTAATGCCAAAATGCCTCCTTACCCTTACCCCCAAAAGACAGCCACCTTATGTATACCACTCTGTTGCCAGACTGGGATGAAACTGAAATAACAAAGAGCTCATGCATATGTTTCAAATTGTTAGTGTCATATAGCTGTTTCTATGGGCAGGATTCAATAAACCGTACATGATTCAGTCACGCTGCAGTGCTCACATGATAGCTTGCAATTTGTATTCAGTGAATGGCTCTACAGGAAGTGTAGAGCCATGCAAACTAGGTAAACATTGTGGCATTCTAATGAGTGCATAAGCAGCTGAATTATAGGCTAATCAACCAATCCAAGATAGCCAAACTATTCAACAAACTATAAAGGAATCGTGTACATTCCATGCGGTCATCTGCCCTGCACTCCAAAACCTTTTAGAACACAGCGATAGAACCTACACGAGAAGAAAGAATGTTAGGAGAAGCTGCTGCTGCCCTTGTTTGTGCTTATGTGCAACAGGCAGAGGTCTGTGCTGCTGCTGACAGACCTCGGGCAGGGAGGAGCTGGAGGAGGGTATTCAGACCCTATTCAACTTTTCATGGTCTGCATGAAGTAGAAATAGTAGAGCACTGCAGGGTGGATGGAGATACACTCCAGGAACTCTGCAACCTGTGTCATCCTCACCTGAGACCGAGGGCAAACTGAGTGGAACCCATGCTGGTGGAGACCAAGTTATGTATAGCACTTTGAATTTCAGCTACAGGAATCTTTCAGAGACCCAAAGGTGACATTTTTGGGGTGTCACAGGCATCAGTATCCAGGATTGTACCCCATTTCCTAAATGCTATGCTACAGTATGCCAATGACTATATACATTTCCCCTACCCCTGAGGACAGAGCTAGAACTATGCAGAAGTTCTACTCCATAGCACACTTCCCTGAAGTTCTTATATAATAGACTGCACCCACATTGAGATCAAATTACCACCTGGGGAACAGGGAAGGGTCTATATCAATAGAAAGGGGTTCTACTCCCATAACTGCCAGGTCATGTATAATGCTAAGGGATCATCTTGAATTTGTGCACTAGGAACTCCAGAAGTTACCATGACTCCCATATCTGGTACATCTCACAGCTGTAACACAGGTTTTCCAGGGGTGATATCCCACAAGGCAATTTACTGGGGAGGATGCAGGGTGGGCATTGTAACCATGGCTGATGATGCCTATCAGAAATACACACACACCTACTGATGAACACTACATTGAGGCACATGCTTGAACAAGAAACATTATAGAACATATGTTTGGGCTGCTGAAGTCACAGTTTTGGTGCTTAGATACATCAGGGGGCCTGCAGTATGATCCTACTACTTGCGCCAAAATTACCTACACAATATCATCCTGCAAAAGGAGCTGCAGCAGGAACACTAAGGGATAGAAGCACACATTCCACCACTACTGCCAGGGCCACCGCATCTACATGCAGGTACAGAATCAGAGGAGACCTTCCCAACCGCTGTGGGGGTAGGTAGACATTGGCGGGCACAATATGACCTCATGCTGGACAAGAGACAGTGGATAGCACACACAATGACCACCTAAGGGGTACTCCTTTCATTCTATGCACGTACATATATACAGTAAGATTGATGCCGGGCAATGCTCATAACCTTTACTTCCCCGTGTAATGGCTGTGTACTGCTAGTATCAGTCAGACAAGAGCTGTAACTGCAGGACTATCAAGGTAAGTGTTGAAACTGTAATAGAAAAAAATGTGTAAGAATATGAATGAATGGCAGATATCTGCCTAACTGGTACTTGTAAATGTAGCTAAATAGAATGTGTTTATCTTGTCCAGCAATGCCATCAATATCTGACATGAGTGACATCTGTAATATATATACTTATGCAGTTTACCAAATATCTTACCACATGCAAGTGAAATACTCACTATAGAAAAAAAAAAACATTCCAAAAAGTGTACTTATCACAACACTCCCACAAGTGGGGCAATAAGCATGATTGATTACAGTGTCAGCCCCTTAAAGTTCCCCAGCTACATGGTTACCATCATGGAATTATTGAATAGAGAAAACTATACATCAATTAAGACAAGAAGTGTCACTGTTAGAAAAGTATAGAAGAGGGAACAGATCAACAAAAATACTCAGAAAGATAGATACAATAAAAGCAATGCACAGTATAACAGATCAGGATTTATCATGCACTGTCACAACTAATAAACTAAAATATTAGCATAGGCATAATAACTTAGGAGATACACAGATAAATATAAAGGAAAAGTACAAAACAAGCAATTTATTGACAACCGAAAAAGTTTTATACAGAAATGGGAAACAAGGTAAAAGAAATTGAAAGACCCCAAAAAAAAGAAGAAATAGATACATTTTGGAGAAGTATTTATGAAGATCCTGTGGAACATAACAAAGATGCTAAATGGACAAAAAAGGTAAAAAGAAAGAATAAGAAGTTCAAAAGTATAAGATATGAAATGGAATGGGATGACGTAGCAGCCAGAGAGATTGAAATAAATTTAAGAAAAGCCTCCAAATGGAAAAACCCAGGCTCAGATGCAATACATAACTTCCAGTTAAAAGTATTAACATCTTTGCATGAAGATTAAACCATGAGTAAGAACTATTTATATGTACACCCGGAACAGACATTGACCTGGCTAACAACAGGAAAAACAAGTATCCTACTTAAGAGTAAACCTGCAAGCTACCCTCAAAATTATAGACCAATAAATGCCTTCTGACAACATATAAACTATACATCAGAATTGATGCCAAGAGAGTTTATAGTCGTTTAGAAGAAAATTCAATCATGGAAAAAGAGAAAAAGGGCAATAAAAGAAAGTCATATGGAAAAAAGGATCATGTGTTGCTAAATAAAGTCATAATGGAAAACTGTAAAAAGGGGAAGAATCTTAGTATGTCATGGATTAACTAAAAAAAAACATTTGACAGTCTCCCATATTCATGGATAAAAGAGTGTTTAAAATGTATAAGATACACCCTAGACTGATTGATTGCATTACAGTGACCATGAAACAGTGGCAGACCACTTTGTAATTAAGCCATGATAAAGGACAAATTATTATTCTAGGGATAAAAATTTAAAGGAGGATATTCCAAGGTGACTCTCTGTCACTGCTGCTATTAGGTCATGGTGAAAATTTGGCTCCTAGAAAACAACAAAGTGAAAAGACTTCTCAACTTCTCTTTTTTTTCAATGATTTAAAACTGTATAGCTCATGAGATGAGGAACTGAAAGCACAACCACAAATAGTCAAAACTTTTTCAGATGATGTAAGAATGTCATTTGGTCTTAATAAATGTGCAAAAGCAACCTTTAAAGCAGGAAAGCTGCAGTACCAAGAAAACATTAGTTTGGGATGAAAATGTGATATAAAAGAATTGAGCAAGAGGGAGTGCCTAAATATTTGGGAACTGATGAAGGATCAACAATAAAACATGAAAAAAATGTGAATAAAATTTAGTAAGGAATATTTTAGAAGAATTAAATTAATTTTGAAAACAGTGTTGATTTCTAGGAACAAAGTTCAAGCTATAAACTAATTTGTTTTTCCTGTCCTGTCTTACAGTTTTGGAGTGATTCACTGGCCCCAAAAGGTGTTGGATAGATTAGACAGGAAAACAAGTAGGACGCTTCATGCTCATCAAGTGATTTATAAAAATCAGTGCATACCAGGATTATATATTCCCCATTCCAAAGGAGGTAAAGGCCTCTTCAAAATTGATTACATGTATAGATCTGCAATCATGGGACCGCACACACATCTGCTGACCTCACAAAACCCAAACATGGTGAAAGTTTTGAAACATGGAGAGAATAAATCTAAGATGACTTCCCTGCTTATTCTAGCAGAAGCATATCTGCATCAAGCAGAATGGAAATCAAACCAGAAGTAGATAAAAATCAGGCACAACTGAATGTGCCAAAAAACAAAAGAAAGAATATAAGGTGAAGGATCAGATGAGAAGGCAAGAAATGTGGAAAATGCATAAATATAGTTGCAAGTATAGAACATTTCTGGAAGAATCTCATGTTGATCAGGAAAAAATACAGGAATGGTTAAGGAGAGGTGAATTCAAACCAAGAGATGAAAGGTTAATATTGGCGGCACAAGATATTGGGCTACGTACATGTTGGTTTACAAAGTCCATTGAACATGCGGGAGAAGCAGACAAATGTAGGTTATGTAAAACAGAATTGGAAACAATCACACACCTTGTTACTGGTTGTGATATACTAATGGCAGAAGGACTGTATATTGGAAGGCATAATAATGTGGCAAGACTGTTGCACTGGGTTTTGTGCAAACATTATGGTACTGAAGTGGCTGAAAAACACTGCAAACACGAGCCACAAAGAATCATAGAAAATGATGAAGTCTACATCACATGGGATCACCTATTACCAACAGTTCAAAAGATAGACATTAGAAAACCAGATATAGTGGTCCATGAAAAGAAGACAAAAGTAGCATTGATCATTGAAATTACCACACCCAGTGACTACAGTGTCTTGTGTACAGAGAGGCATAAAGTCATAAAATCTCTGGATTTGCATGCAGAAACAAGATCAATGTGGAAGAAAGATACCCAGACAGTTCCAATAGTAGTAGGAGCAACGGGTCTTATAAAAAAGAATCCGCAATCGTATTTAGATGTTTCCAATACATGTAATTCCATACAAATTGCAAGAGTCATTACTGGGCACATTGCAGGTGTTGCGAACAGCACTCCTGGCTAACATCAAAACTTTAAACAATTCTAACTTCATGAACTTTATTCGTATTTTGACTTAGGAATGGGGTCCATTCCTTTTATGGTATTAGAAACTCAAAAGACTTGGAAAAATTAAAAGAGTTACCTATCAGTGTAAATTCAAACCTCTGAGCACTCTGAATATGCAAATGAGGTGTGAACCCATTAGAATTGCTGAATACCAAACGTCTGACTTTGTGTAGCAGATATAAACATGGTGTAGCCTCTAGACTTTTATTAGGTGCTAATGGCTTGCAACTGTGAATGATTACTCTGACCGAAGACAGTAATGCACAGACAGACTTCCCTGTCTGTGAAGATATACTTATGGACCTAATCGCACTGAGATTTTAAACAAAACCAAGCACCCCATATGTATATTTCCTTGGTGTAGCAGCACAGTTTCCAGCATTTGCTAAAAACATTTCTTCACTGTCATGTATTTGTATCACACCTTGAAAGAAAAATGAGGGAATATGTACTAGAGATTATGTGTCTGGTAGTAAAACAGAGATAATGGAATGAGTTCTAGAATACAAAAAGCAGGCAGAGCCGCAGTTTTGCAAACATATTCATAAATATTGTGTGATCACTCATTGAATGAAATATATTATGTACACATTTACAATCAACTGAGAATGTCCAACTGCAGGAACTGTTTAATGTTGGGTGTAAAATATGAATTGCTTATATGCACATGGCTGAGTTGGTATTCAAAAGCTGTGATTGTAGCAAAGAGATAACCCACTACAATTGACACCTTTGTTTCACTTTTTTGTCTTTTTGTTTACCATGTGCACTACACATGGCATAGTGCAAACATGGTTCACATTTTAAGGAAAAAGTGAAAAATTTAATTTCAGTTGCTTTATAAAGCACAAACACACGGTCAGCAACATGGATGGTAATGACAGCAGAAATTCCACCTGTTACCTGACTGTCTCTGTAGTACAAGGTGTAAATAGATGGAGCTAAAAAGACAGAACATAGGTAAACCAGGGTTGGAGCCCCACAACAGATATTTTATACTGAGGAAGGGTCATAATGGGTATTTATTCAAGTAATATATATTCACTATTGCCTTTTATATTTGTCAGTTATTCACCTGTGCACAAACAGGGGTCACTACTTATTGTCTTCCTCTGTACAAATAGGCTCAGTGGCAATGTTTGACCATCAGCACTCTGAACAGTACTGGGAGTGGAAAACACACCTGCTGTCAAGCTTTTCCTATGGCACCAGGTGTAAGTGCATTGTGTTTATGGTCAAAATACAGGTGATCCAGTGTTCAACTCCAGCACAATCTACTTGTTTAGTAAGGATGTTCCACTGTCATTTTTCACAACACTTTGATTATAAAGGTAACACTATGTACCAATAGACAGAACGGTCTCATTACTGCTTGCATACACATACGTTTGTAGGTATCATAGCTTACTAATGACTGGCATATGAACCTCAGTTGATTGTGTGCAACTGGTTTAGCATGACAATGAGGATTATGCAATAAAAATGCAGTTGAATATCTGATGGATATAATAGTTTGCTAACAATCATCTACATCTCTCAAAATAACCTAAGTAAAACAGAATGTATTGTTAGGTAGGTATCATAACTCCAGACTCTTTTACTAAAGCCATGCAAGTCTATCGATTTCCAGTATATTGTCAAACATTAGTTTTGCATTACAGGTGAGAATGCATGAGCCAGAACCTTTAAATGTCACACACATACAGGCCTAATTGAAGCACAGCACCAGTCACTATTTAAATTGTATATCTTTATGACCATGGCTGACAAACACTTCTTCTGTGTCAATGAGGAATAATCACCTGCATGGAAATGTATGTATTCCCTTTTACATCAGTTTGAATCCCACCTTGTACAAATTACTTTCAACAGTGTGTAAATCCTTACAAAATAGGTGCCAAGTCATCCCATCGATCCCTCCAAACACATGGCTTAAAACCAAGTAATTTAGCATTTCATTGTTGACCACTGGACACAGTGTGACCAGGTATAGCAGCACACATGTAATAAATCAATGTCAAATGTCACATCATCATTGCTGTTTCACAAACTCCCTTCCTTTTTGTTTGGCAATGTTTCTCTTTGCTTACCATTGTGCAAATATCGTTGGCATGGTTGGGCATGTTTGCACACTAGTTGTAAAATGTTATATCACAATATGGTGGGAAATATTGCTATAGTTGCTGGTGGATCTTTGCAGACATGGCAGGAGATGGCAGGATATGTGAAGGGTGGTGCCAAATTCAGGGCACAGAAGTAGGGTGTGGAGGAGTCAAAAATCTTTGTTGCACTCCTTGTCAAGTGCTACAGGTGGGGGCTGCTGCAGGGGGACTACACTGGGTTTCAGTTACAAGGCTAAGGTGTGGAACATTATTTACATATTTGTATTTAGTTTGACCGGCATACAACACACTGGGGAACAGTATAGGCACCACTACAGTGACATTAGTAGGTGCTAGCAGACATAATTCGATCAGTGGCTAAATGAGTTTCAAACTGCTAACACCCCCCCAGTTGTGCAAGTATATAGATCAAGTAACTTGAAATGATATGCAATGGTTAAGATATCCAGGAATGCTATGCTTAATGCTTTCCTGTCTCTTTTTCTGTCATTCTTTATTTTACAGCTGCAGAGATAATCACAGCAAGCAGAGAGGCAAATGCTGAGAAATTGTTATGACTCAGAGAGGCAAGGCTATGTTTGCAGCACAACTGACCCTGATTGCAGTAAATATTGTGATTCCATAAGTCAGTATCACCTTCAGCATGCATATCCTAACTGTAACAGCAGCTATGCATATCCTAAATGTAACAGCAACCATACATATCCTAACTGTAACAGCAGCCATACATATCCTGACTGTAACAGAAGCCATGCATACCTTAACTGTAAGAGCAGCCATGCATGTCCTAACTGTAACAGCAGCCATGCATGCTTTCTTCAGTAGCTGTTGGTAATTGTATTAGTCAAGTGCACTACTGAATTCAGCTTATGTGGGTTCAATTCCCACAAGTAACCTATAGATTTACATTCAACAAGTGTCAATTTCAAATTTGAAATTAGTAATTTTTGCTTTAATGCTATGTTGTTAAATTAATTTGTAGTATCTTTAAAAGCATATATGGAACATGTGCATATTCCAAGGATTACTTGTAACAATTCATAATCATTTTTGGAATTTGAAAGCTCTACAACTAGTATAATAACAAAAGGATATTTATGCTAATAAAGCATGAATGTGACCTATTATGGCTCTAATCATCTCTATTCTTTTTTGTTTCACCCTACTCTTTAGCTCTCATTTATTTTTATTTAATTTTTTTCAAGGAAGTTACCTGGAATCACACCATTCTGATGTTATACCTTTCTGCCAACAAACCAAATGCATTTCAGCACAGAGAGGTGGGACAACTATTGCAACTCAACCTGCAGCCCTCCATTGGCTGCCGCACTAACACATAGCACCTCTAGGACAAAACATGGCAGTATTGCCTCCACAAACCCTGCCCTATATCGTCCATCCTTGTCAGCTAGCATTGCCCCAGGTGGTTGTGCACTGCTACTCTCCAGAAGTACTGGTGGAGCTGGTAATTATGTCACCCACCAGGAGCTGTTGGTGGGGGGGGGGGGGTGCACAATCTAACAGAGACTGGCCTTGGTGCACCCATCAGCCGACTGGAGAAGTTACTCCTAAAGATAGAAAAGAGACTCCCACATCAAGCAGTCTCACAAACAAGTAAGGAAGGGGACAGTGATGACAGTTCTGAGAGTGAGGACTAGATTCTCACTGTTCCCACTGTTAATGGGCATATGCCTCCATTTCTCCTACCTATCCCCAATCGTGCTGTCACCCAAATTTTTATGGCTATTACTATCTTTGTGTCTGCCTTCTATGTCCTGCTTTTCTGCAGCAGTTGTCTCACCTATTCTACCTACCTGACCCTCACATCCTAGGTCGTTGTCTCACCTATTCTACCCACCTGACCCTCACATCCTAGGTCACTGCACAGAATTCTGCTCTTTTTGAAATAAAAAAAAGGGCACCTTTCCCACAAACAATGTCCCTTACATAGTTCTCTACTTTGCACATGAGTCTTCTTGACACACTTGATTTGGTCCAATTGGCTATAAAACATCATTGTGTTGTTACCCATCCCTGTTGTGGTGACAGTCCAAATTCATTAAATTTTGTCTACATGTGCACATTAATCTGTTGAAGAAATGGATACCTATAGTTATTTTATAATCCCCTCCTGCAAATTCCTGTGTTGCTTCTCATTTGTCCTTCCCGCTGCTTACCATTCCATTTCATCACTTTCCTATTAACCCCATTTTCACACATTTGGTCTAGTCAAAAAATAGAATCACATACAACACATGGCCAGAAATGGCCCATAAAAAGCCTTCACTTTTTGTCTTCTGCTTTTCTGTGAATTTGGCTTCATGCACTAATGCCAAGTAACTGGGAATGGCCGTTCACATCCGGATTGTGTGGCCCAGGCAGGTATGACCCTAGCTCTGAGCAGCATCCTACTGTCACTTAGAATGATACCGCAGCACAAGCAGAAAATGATTGGCTAAGTTTCTGGTGTCATTCTAAGGGGATCCAGTATCTATCTGCTTGGGATGACATGACTGACAGACCTCAATGCTTTGCCAGAGATGGCCTGCATCTGTCACCCCTGGGTTTCCGGATACTGGCTAAGGCTGTTGCTACCCCTATAGTGCCTTTTTTTAGGCAATGTTCCAAAGACCAAATTACCACCATAACAGCTATAAATAAATGCAATCTGAGGGTCATGCTGCTCAATGCCAGAAGTCTAAATCGCAAGATGCATTTGCTTGAAGCACTCCTCAAAATGAAGAACATTGACATTTGTGCTGCAATGGAGACCTGCTTTAAAGCAGCAGAAAGCACCCCTGCGCTACCAGGCTATAACTCATTCCACACCTTTTGGCCCCAGAACATGGAGCAGAGCTCTAAAGGCAGTGGTGTCTCCATATTCATAAAGGATATGCACACCTCCAGACTAGTAGCCCGGCATAACACATCTGAGATACTTCAGATACAACTAACATTGGGTAAGATGGCGATTCAGGTTGTAGCCTGCTATAGGTCCCCAACCATGTCTCAAGACTCTCACTCCATGTTCCTAATCATCCTGGAAACTATTAGTGTCCAACCTAACACTCTCATACTAGATGACTTCAACTACCCCTCCATCAACTGGGAAAAATACTCAAGCATGAATAAACTGGCCCAATGCTTCCTGAAATTCATCAGTTCCAATACCTTGGACCAGCTCATTCTTACCCACACTAGAGGAAGCAATATCCTTGACCTGGTTATTACTAACATGGGCAACTGTTGCTCTACACCAACAGCCAATTCCTCCTTGGTTAGTTCCAACCACAGACTAATCACCCTGGAAATCCTCATCTCACCCACGCCCACTGCAAAGGTAACCACCATGAAAAACTTCTCCAAAGCTGACTTTGGGCTCCTAAAAACATGTCAATGGAAAATAGATGCATGACTACCGAATAATACACCAATGCACTGTGAACACATACATAAATACATGAAACTAGCCATACCCAACAGAACCAAGATGATCTCCTCCAAAAAAAGAAAGCCAATCTGGTGGTCCCCTACCATTAATAAGCTCTACAATAGAAGGAAGAAACTGCTTCAGAAAAAGGTGAAGTCCCAAGACTGGAAAACTCCCTTATTAGCCTCAACAAAAAGTTGAGACCCCCTCATCAACACCTCTAAAGCCAGCTATGAAGGTAGAATTGCAGCAGACACTAAAAACAAACACAAAGCCTTCTCTAGTTATATCAAGAATCTCCATGGCAATCCCCACGTTTGCTCTGAGTTACTGCACAATGGTACCTCCTATACTGAGCCAACAGATATTGCCAACATACTGGTTGACAGATTCAGTGCCAAATTTACTCCTCACTCCTCCCTAAAGGGTCAATCACAATACCGGAGGATTGCCAGGCACCCAGCATTATTGCAGCACAGGTTAAAGCTGCATTGGGCAAGGCCAAGAATACAGCTTCCATGGGACCAGACAATATCCCTGGCTGTGTTCTACATGAACTACAAAGTGAACTGACACCTCACTTGTGTGCCCTGTTCAATCACAGCCTTACCTCAGGCTTTGTCCCTACCGAATGGCACACTGCTATAGCCATCCCTCTCCATAAAGGAGGAGTGACTACAGACCCTGGAAATTATTACCCCATTAGCCTGATGAGTCTGATATGTAAGGCTATGGAGCACATCATCATGAACCTAATTAACAAGGATACAGGGAATATCCAAACTCTAGATCCCACACAGTTTAGTTTTGTGAAAGGTAGATAATGCCTGCTCAACCTGGTTGACTTCTTTGAGTCAGTCACCAGAGCTGTGAATGAGGGCAAAACAGTTCATACAGCCTACCTCAATCTGGCCAAGGCCTTTAATACCATTCCCCACTCAGGAATTATTGATAAACTCACCAAACTAGGCATCAACCCCTTTATCACTAGGTGGGCTGCAGATGGGCTCACAAATAGAACCCACAGCCTGAAAGTAGCAGACTCCAAGTTAGACTGCTGATCAGTCATGAGTGGAGTCCCACAGAGATCGGTCCTGGGTCCTCTCCTGTTTGGCATCTACTTCTCAGAAGTCCAGGCCACCACAGAGGGACTCTGGCTGACCAAGTATGCAGATGACTGCAAGCTGGGAGCCCATATTAACTCCCCAAGTGATGTAGACATCCTACAGAAAGACCTCACTAAGACCAATGACTGGTGTCAAAAGCATTGCCTTAAGCTTAATGCAAAAAAATGAGTCATCGTCCCCTTTGGGAAAATCTCAGTTCCCACTAATTACCAAATCCATGGAAGTCCACTGAACACTGAAGGCATTATAAGAGATCTGGGGACACAGGTTCTCTACACACAGCTAGGTATAGCATGCATCTGCCACACATAATAGCAAAGGATATTGTCTGAAGCATCTACAATGATGTGTGAATTAAGAAGTGATCCCTGATAATGAATGGTACAGCAGTATGTGAGATTGATGGCAATGCATCAACAAAGCCCATATGCACAGAAATTACAACAGTGCAGAGTCAAGCACTGAGATTCAAGGGAATCTACTTATAACAGTGGGGTGTTTATATGTATTGTTATCCACATGGCTGATACCT
>NC_056731.1:1876982410-1876987410 GCF_019279795.1 Protopterus annectens | reverse complement strand
CATTAGCCTAATAATTTCTTATGACCTATGAGCATTGTACATATCAATGTTGTTGCCACCCATATGTACTATGTTAAGGTGCGGATGTACTGTAGTCCTACAACAGTGTATGCTAATCTGGCATTTGAGCTACTTTAATGGCGGCCTCTGCTGCCATTTGGTTACATGTTCCTTCCATAACAGCTGTAGGAATATTCCTCCTGAGAAGTGTTGGCACGGGTTGATGCTATGTATATTGCTGCCTTTCTAAAGCATGTGTTCTGATAGTGGAGTATATCTACATTCTACACAATTCAGATTCAACCATCACAGTGACAGCTGCAGTTTGGCACAGGTATACATGTGTATACCTATTATCTGGAAATGGTATCTGACATATGACATATCATTGTCATACTGATTACATGGGCACATACTCCTGAGTTCATCAGCATGTGGTAATGCTGTTATATACACAAATATTTGACATTTTGAGATTCACTTGCAACCTTTACAAATTCACTGTATGCACTGTTGTGTTGCTGTTCACAAGGAATATTCAGATGTTCCCCAGCAGGATTCTGTGACTGTGAGCATTTGTGTCATTAGCTGTTCTGCATGAACCACATCCTCCTCAGTTGTAATGTGTCCTCCTATGGTGTCAGTACCCTCATGTCCAACTATGGTGTCAGTGCCCTCATGTCCAGCTATGGTGTCAGTGCCGTCATGTTCAGCTATGGTGTCAGTACCCTCATGTCCAACTATGGTGTCAGTTCCCTCATGTCTAGCTATGGTGTCAGTGCCTTCATGTCCAACTATGGTGTCAGTGCCCTCATGTCCAGCTATGGTGTCAGTGCCCTCATGTCCAACTATGGTATCAGTGCCCTCATGTCTAACTATGGTGTCAGTGCCCTCATGTCTAACTATGGTGTCAGTGCCCTCATGTCCATCTATGGTATCAGTGCCCTCATTCACACAGTTCCATTGATGCACATATGGGTATATGATCTATAACTGATTTAATAAAATGAAATAGGAAGAGTTCTATGATTGTGGTAACAGTTCCACTGTGTTGCATGTGATTCAAATCCAAGGTTTTATTTGGAGGTGATGTGCAGCTTGAAGTCCAATTGTAGCAAAGGTATAGAGGTAATGTTACTGTACTGCAAAATGAATGTATGAATTTATGTTAGTATTTCAGGGCATTATAACATTTTCACTGGCAATGTCAGGGGGGGGCAGTAATCACGTGATGCATGTGTTGAGGCCTGACATGTACTTAGAGAGTATGCTCCATGTATTGTTTGGTATGTGTACAATATTACACTGAAAACTTCTTCAGTCATTGACACTTGACTCTGCACTGTTGTAATTTCTGTGCATATGGGCTTTGTTGATGCATTGCCATCAATCTCACATACTGCTGTACCATTCATTATCAGGGATCACTTCTTAATTCACACATCATTGTAGATGCTTCAGACAATATCCTTTGCTATTATGTGTGGCAGATGCATGCTATACCTAGCTGTTTGTAGGGAATCTACTTGTAACAGTGGGGTGTTTATATGTATTGTTATCCACATGGCCGATACCTATGTCAGGCAGGGATGCTTTACTCAGTTGTATCACATTTGGCACGGAGAGCTCCAACACATCTGGTAGGCCATACAGAACTATTCTCTGGGTTGCATACCCATTAGGATTTGACAGTGCAGATGCCCCTTCAAGGTGTTCTACTGGATGTATGTGTGATACATCTTTCTGTATTGTGTCCAGTAAATACACAGTTCGGTGACAACACTGATGGCATGGTTTTGATTCTTGTATGGGGGAGGGAATTGTGGTTTATGTGTCATGCAAACTCCTCAAATGGCCAGGATTGCCCGGATTTTAACATCATGTTTAACACAGTCCCTATTAACCACTCCAAAAAGTGGTCGCTTTGGGGAAGGGGTGATGAATTCCCCTTATAAAAGACTGATAATCATTACAGTTGCACTCATCTTCTACTGCAGAACATGTATAATAAGTTTCAATCACATATCCTGTCAATGCCACAGGTTAATGGTCAGAACATTTTAAAAGTGTCCATGATTGTGCCTGTTTCTTTCTACATTTGTCCAGGAGTCTGTTGCTATGTGCCCCTGATTGGTTAATAGGTACAGTGACACGTCAGTCACATTTAAGCAAGTCATTTTGCAGATCTTCAGAGTATGCATATACCCCTAATTTATATAATGTCCTTGGTAAATGTCCTCTCCAGTGAGCATGCCATTGATGGTTTTATTGGCTCCATTCACCTCCTTTGACATGTAACCCTATGTGACCATCATATAAATACCATCATGTGTGTTTATATCATGATCTCCTTGCTCAGGAGGTGTACATTCCATTCTATCTACACATGTGCATATGCTACTGACTTGTCTTGGTTCATACATTGACATATCCTATTTTGGGGATGTTGCCATAATTATCGTGTCCTCTTCCTCCTTTTCATTCCTATCGTTAACAATTGTGCGCATGTTCATCAGTACATTTCTCTTCCCAGTATACCTTTCTTTGTAGTTAATCTTATTGTTTACCCTCACCCTCCATTTTTTCATCCTGCAAATAATTTTTAGTGTTCAGTGCACTCAGCACACTTTTCTTTACTACATTATTATTGCTCTTACTGCAGTATTTTCAACCCTGGTGGTCAATGCGGCTGTCCATGCAATCTTGTGGAGAAGGTTTGCTTGTAGATAAACTTGAATGCTTCTTACTTCTGTGCTCATGCTGCTCTGCATGGGTTCCTGGTGGCACCACACTTGCTGGTAATGAAACTTTGCTTGCATTTGTGTAAGTGTGATAAGCAGCATGAATATGAGATTAGCGCTGCTGCTGCCATCGTTCATCATGCTAACATGTAAATTCAGTGTATCTATATCTATATCTGTATCTATATCTATATCTATATCTATATCTATATCTATATCTATATCTATATATCTGTATCTGTATCTGTATCTGTATCTATATCTGTATCTATATCTATATCGGTATCTATATCTGTATCTATATCTATATCTATATCTATATCTATATCTATATCTATATCTGTATCTGTATCTGTATCTGAGCCAGTGGTAAACATTACTCAAACCGCTGAATCACTTAAAAATGCCTTCTACCAGCACCTACAGGACTGCATGGATCAGGCAATCCCAAACAAAACTAAGACTCTCTGTACCAAAGGCAAGCGTCCAGTCTGGTGGACCCCAGCCATAAACAAGCTCTACAACAAAAGGAGGAAGCTACTACAAGATAGAGCAAAATCCTTGAAAGGTAAGACACCTTTGATCATTATAAGTAAAAAACTAAGAGCTCTCATAAAATCATCCAAGGCAAATTTTGAGAGAAAAATCCCCAAGGACTCTAAAGAGAATCATAAGGCCTTCTTTAGCTATGTTAGAAACCTAGGAAGAAACTCCCAGATATGCTCAGAATTAGTTCAAAATGATGTGAAAATTACTGAACCTACACACATTGCCAACATACTGGCTGACAGGTTCAGTGCAAACTTCTCCCCTCCCCCAAAAGGAGTGATATCTATTCCAGAGGATTGTAGCCCCCAAACATCTCCAACGCCCAGGTGAGAACTGCCCTCACTAAGGCAAAAACACAGCATCCATGGGACCAGATGGTGTCCCCGCTGTGTGCTTCATGAACTCAACGAGGAATTAAACCCACAGTTAGGACAGCTGTTTAATCTTAGCCTCACCTCAGGATACGCACTCAAGGAGTGGCGCACGGCGACTGTGGTCCCACTTCATAAGGGGTGCCTCCACAGACCCTGAAATTACCGCCCCATTAGCTTGACAAGCCTTATCTGCAAAGCCATGGAGAGGATCATAATGGAACTCATAAATAAAGACATAGGGAACTTGCAGACTTTGGATCCAACCCAGTTTGGCTTTGTCAAAGGCAGATCCTGCCTCTTAAACTTGGTTGACTTTTTGAGACAGTCACCAAGGCCATTGATGAGGGAAAGGCAGTCCATACAGCCTACCTCGACCTGGCAAAGGCCTTCACACAATACCCCACTCAGGTATCATCGAAAAACTCATCAGCTTGAATGTAAACCCATACATCACAAGATGGGTTGCAAACTGGCTAAGTGACAGAACCCACAGGGTCAGAGTTGCTGGAGCCATGTCAGACTCAAAGCCTGTCACAAGTGGTGTCCCACAGGGCTCAGTCCTGGGTCCACTCTTGTTCGGCATCTACTTTTCTGAAGTACAAGCAAACACAGGAGGGTTATGGCTGACAAAGTTTGCAGATGACTGCAAACTGGGCGCCATAGTCGAAAACACATCTGACACAGATATCCTCCAGAAGGGCCTCACAGAAATGGATAACTGGTGCCAGAGCCATGGCCTGAAGTTAAACGCCAAAGAATGCATAGTCATACCCTTCGGGAAAAACAAGGTTACCCCTAGCTACCATATAGGTGGCAATCCACTGAGCACAGAAAAAGTCATCAGACATCTGGGGACCCAGGTTGACAGTAGCCTTTCGTTTGACACTCATGTTGCTAAAGTAGTTAGGAAAACCTTCTATATCACCCACCTGATCATGAAGGGATTCACATCTAGATCAAGGGAGGTCATCGTCCCCCTGTACTCATCACTCATTAGACCTATGATTGAGTACAATGCCCCATTCGGAATGTATCTGACCAGACACCAGCTGCAGCTTGAAAGGCCCCAAAAGTTCCTCACCAAAAGGATAAAGGGTCTCAAAAATATGTCTTATGCTGCCCGACTGAAAGAACTCCAGCTCTATTCAGTCTCATACCGCTTGCTCAGAGGTGACCTGTGCCTGACATATAAGGCCATGTCAAACCCAGATTTGATGAATATGCTTCACCTCAAAAAATCTAGATCCCTCAGAACCACAAGGGCGGGAGACTTAAACCTTGACACGGTTATAAATAGAACGTGCTGGAGGGACAGATTCATCACCCAGAGACTCCC
>NC_056731.1:1876845450-1876979410 GCF_019279795.1 Protopterus annectens | reverse complement strand
TTCAATCTCATACTGCTATAGACACAACATGCTCCCAATCCAGCACAGTGTAGACACAACATGCTCCCATTTCAACACAGCTGCAGACATGACCTGCACCTAATCCTACACTGATGTAGCTACATGTTCCCAATCCCACACTACTAGACATGATGTCCTCCCAGTCCCACACTAATGTAGACACAACATGCTCCCAGCCTCACAATGCTGAAGACATGATTTGCTTCCAATCTCACACTGCTGTACACACAACATGCTCCCAATCCCACACTAGTCTAGACACAGCCTGCTCCTAGTCCCACAATGCTGTAGATTGACATGCATTCAATCCCGCATTACTATAGACAAGACATGCTCCCAGTCCCGCACTATTGTAAACATGACATGCTGCCAATCCCACACTACAGTAGACATTACCTGTTCAGAATCCCACACTACTGTAGGCATGACATGCTCGCAGTCCCACATTGCTATAGACACAACGTGCTCCCAATCCTACACTTCTGTAGACATGATTTACTCCCAATCCAACACTGCTGTAGACGTGACATGCTCCCAATCCCACACTGCTGTAGACACAATGTGCTTCCAATTGCACACTGCTATAGCATCTCCCATATTGTCCTTCAGTGGTCTGTACTTCTACACATTCTTCAGGTCCACAAAACATTGTTATGACATCTCAATATCTGCAATACCCATGCAAGGAAAAGTGTTAACCCAATGAACATTGATAGGAGGCAATCTATAATTAGGTGAAACATCATTTCCAGTGCCCTGGCATAAGTTTCCCAAGGAGACTGAACAATATGCTCCCTCCCCAGATGCAGTGCATCCTTCTATACACATTTTTTGAGAATGGGGACCATCATCCTAGTCTGTAAATGCGAGGTACTGTTGTCCCCTTCTGTGCAATATTAAACATGCATATTAATCATGCCCCTTCAGAAATATCAAGTATCTTGTAGTTCTAGGCAGAACTCATGTACTGCCACTATTTTACCTCATCTACAAAAATGGATCCAGTTTCTTCTGGCACAGGGATTCTGATCCACCCTTACTGAGAAATGGGGAAGTGCTATGTTACTACCTCCAGCAAAGTTCACCAAGTCCACTGGTGGCTTGTCAGAACCCATTTGATATCACCCTGAAGGTCATTTTCCATGGCCATGCCAAATTCCTAACATACACAAACCTTCACTTTGGCACCTGACATTGCTGCTGTCTTCCTGGCCTTTCGGTTCCTATGAATCAGATCTAGAGATCTGCTCTGCATACAAAACCTCTTTTGTTTAACTTTATGTAAATGGAATACAGATTTGAAAGTCAAAAAGTGTATGTCTGAATGGAAAAGACATAAAGTAATGTTCGGCTTGAATTAAGTTGAAAAGCAGGAGAGGGCTTCTGGCAGAATAAATGTGAATTTCATGCTAAATATGATAGTGATTCAAAGAAGGTTCTTAGAATAATAAGGTAATTAGTATGTATTTTACTGCATAACTTAAATTATGACTATGAAGGTTAAGGAGGCACAGCAACAGGTAATTGACTAGATGAATTATTTGAAAGTTAATATGAATCATAATTAAATATCTGATAGTGTAAATTGCATTGCAGCTTAGTTAGATAATTTATGGCATGCAATATAATAAGTAACATCTTATATTCAGTTAAAGCAATTTAACAGTAAAATATAATTATTATTTCCATCCCCCCACTATATACTCATGCAGTAGCTGCCATTTTACTCACTGTAACCTCTCCTCAAATTTGACCATCATGCCACATGGTTATTTAATGTAATTGTGCTCATTAAACAGGAAAAAAAAAAACAAAAGATAATAGATTTCCTTGACATTTGTTTTTGACTGTATATTTTTGTATACTGTTAGACAGTGACTACAAAAGTATTATTTTAAAAAATATTATATGAGAATACATTTCAACTCTATATTATGGATGCACTGTGTCTGGAAAGAAAAAAAATATATGTATGGTTAATTTAATAGCTAATGCTCTCCAAAGTGACACTGTCTACTGCTTTTCTCCATAAAACTTTGACTGTTTTTACACCCACTCCGTATGTAATCGTTTCCTCAAGCCAACTATGATATTCGCTTTGTATATAATATATTGAAATTTCACATTTTGTCATTCACTCACTATATAATGTCATGTAACTATTGTGTAATTATTCTGTTTACCATGGACTGACACTGAAATGGGTCCAGTGGGACCAGTACTCGACTCCAGTTAAGAAATTCAAAATACAATTAAATTAAAGTAAAACTGTAGGTGAAATCAATCGTCTAATAGTTGTTTAAACTTTAGATTATTTCCGTGATGTTGCTGAGAACTGTTTAATGTGATAACATTCTTACCAAAACTGAAAAACATGGTTTCATTGTAACCATCCCCAGTTCTTTACCACTTAACACTTTATAGTTTAATTTAAATCACACCAACTTCTCTCCCAAGGAACCAGATGCTTCTTCTTCACATTACACATTTTTCCTCATTCCCAGAAAAATCTGTAACTGTCATAATAAGAGAATGATCTGCACCAGTATAAGATTTAAACATTTACTGTTTCTACCTGCCTCAGATTAATCAATGAAATATAGAAAAAAAAAACTGTCACGATAAGCAATGCATTAGGATATGAGCAACACTGGTTACTCACAGCTTGTGACTCAGTGGTTCACTCAGGGTCCCTAAAATTATATCCTCAAAACAGAACACAGCTGCAAAAATCTAAGAAATTGTTAGCCCAGGCATTTAAGGTAATCAGAGTAACGTGCACATACAGTGGGAAATCAAAATCCTTCCTTCATGGACTCTGGACCTCTGCTCTCTTCTTGAATTTTAGTAACTCTGAAATTGAAAAAACAAGCATTTGGGTAGCTCATCATAAGATATCTGAGATTTAGGGAAATTCTCTGATAGCTATTTGGACTTCTGTATAGTAGGAACTATTACTGAGACAGAACAAATGATTGACATAATCTTTAACAAAAAGTCCCTTGTAATGTATATAAAACTGGAATCATCACTTCTAGTTTCTCTCGCTAGCCTAATTTCTATTTTATTTATTTGTTAAGCAGTGAAACCCACAAGCACTGTCTGGTTAAGTAACTTGCTTACTGATTTAGAAAGGACAAGTGAAAACTGAGTAACACAAACTCAGGACTACATGCTAGATCTTAATTATTCGTAGCTTACATCTTTATACAGCACTTCCAGGGGGTTATAATTAGATGTGCGAAAAAAGTCAATACTGAATTTTCAGGCAATATGCCTGGCGTAAACACCCAGATAACTCCCTGGATTCTTTTAAGGCAGTTACAAATATTTAACAGCACTGACAATAATAATTTCAGATAATTTTATTTTGCTGTCATCACACATAACTACTTGATGCTCAAAGGCTGTATGCAGGATTATTATTAGTGTAACTGCTTCAGAAATAACGGTTAGTTAAATTAGCTTCTTTGATGCGACTTCATAGTATGCCCTATGTGTCTGCTTCTTAAGTGGCACTCAGGGCCCATTTGTGTCGCCTGATTGAAGATAATTATCATGTTCTCTTTTATTGCATTGGTTTAAGTGCAGTGTTTTTTCCTTGCACCTGTGCTGATTAAAGAGCCCAAGATGCTGCTAAGGCTCAGAAGTTTGGCACACTTGCTTTTGAATGTTAATCATTTGAGTTTTCAGTGGACTTGGAAATTTGTTTTGCCATTTTATCTGTCTTTAATGTTGTTTTGTTTTATTTTGCCTCATAATTATGAGCACTTCTCCTGTGACTATGTCTATTTAGTACAATAAAGCAGGTCTTCTATGGTGGCCATGTTCATTTCTTTCCCTATGACTACCGATTCTTACTTTTCATTTTATGCAGGCATCGTGGTAGCCTGCAGACGTGCACCAATATGGACACTCTGAGTGCATTCCTTTGGTAGTGCATTGGTTTCACTGCTGCTCTGTATGGCACCCAAGGTCCATTTTTTTCTATCAGTAGCAAATACCTGGAACCCACTCTCTGTTGCCCCCTTTTAGGGCACTCCATTCTACAGCCAAATTGATACACAACAAGCAAGGGGCTATCTCTAACTTGTTGCATGATGATGAGATGGCTTTCATTACAGAGACATAGCTTGAAGACAACTTTGTCTCACACTTGGCAGTCACTGTACCACCTCAGGTCACTTTGATATAGTGCCTATATATAGGATAAAATAAGGGATAAGGGGCTGTGGTTATGATTTGCCATGGCTTTAAAATTCAGCTGATTCAGGCTGTCTTTAGGAGGACCAGCGACTTTCAATTTATCTTTGCTGTAGGACCAAATTGTGTGTTTCTTATCTACCATCCACCTGGCTGTCTGAAGACCTTCTTACAAGACTGTTCCAATGTTCTTATTGACTCATTCATGGGTCACAAAACCTCATCGTATTTCGTGACCTCAGTATCTGAGTCAATGATGAATCTATGGCTCTCACCAAGGACTTTGGTGTATTATGAATGACCCTGAGTTTGATTAGGTCCTTACCTCTGCAATACATAAATTTGGATATACTTTGGACTTCCTATTGGATGTGAATACATTACACTTGGTAGTGGAACTGGTGCTGTGGTCTGATTACTTCTTTGTCTGTATTTGGTTTAAAACTACCCCGTTTTTGCCCCCCCAATCTTCATATGAGGGCAAACATGTTCTATTACTCCCGTTACTCTTGCTATTTTCTCGTCTACACCCCTTCATTTTCTCTTTGGGGATGATGCTAATTCTCTCGATGCAGGTTGGAGACTATAATAGGTCACTGTTATTGCCACTCAATGGTCTAGACCTGAGCAACATCTGTCTCACTCTTCCTCTTAGACAGTGAGATATGGTTTGAACATGACCTCTACTTCATAGGGCGTACAGGGCACAGCTTGAAGTATCATTGCCAGTAAGCAGCTCTCTGGAGGAATAGACTTGTAAGAAACTAAGATCTCTCATAAAATCATCCAAAGCTAACTGTGAAAGAAATATTGCCACAAATTCCAAAGACAACCAAAAGGCATTCTTTAGCTATGTCAAGAATCTCCATGGCAACACCCTGATCTGCAACAAGCTACAACAGAACTGGACAAAATATACAGAGCCAACTGATATTGCCAACATATTAGCAGACAGGTTCAGTGCAAACTTTAATCCCCCCTCACCCCCCATAGGGCCGATAACTATACCAGATGGTTGCAGAGCCCTGGCAATCACAAACACACAGGTAAAAATGGCACTCTCTAAAGCAAAAAACACAGCATCCATGGGACTGGACAACATCGCAGGCTGTGTCATACAGAAACTCCAAAATGAACTAGCTCCCCACCTAAAATCCATGTTCAACCACAGCCTCACCACAGGCTATGTGCCCACAGAATGGTGCACAGCAACGGTTATCCCACTCCACAAAGGAGGAACCACCACAGACCTATAGACCTATTAGGCTGACAAGCCTTGTCTGCAAGGCCATGGAGCATATCATCATGGAACTCATAAACAAAGATATAGGTAACCTCCAGACTCTGGGTGATACCCAATTCAGATTTGTAAAAGGTAGGTCATGTCTCCTAAACCTGGTAGGCTTCTTTGAAACAGTTACAAAGGCCATAGATGAGGGCAAGGTAGCCCACACAGCCTACCCGGACCTCGCTAAAGCCTTTGACACTATTCCTCATTCAGGAATCATTGATAAACTCACCAACCTTAACATAAACCCTCACGCCACAAGATGGGTGGCCAACTGACTCATGGACAGAACCCACAAGGCAAGAGTTGCTGACTCTAGATCCGACTCCAAACCAGTGACAAGTGGAGTACCCCAGGGTTCAGTCCTGGGACCCTTTCTGTTCAGTATATACTTCTCTGAAGTCCAAGCAAACACCAAGGGTCTATGGCTAACCAAGTTCACAGATGACTGCAAACTGGGTGTCATTATCGATTCCCCCACCAACATAGACATCCTGCAAAAGGGCCTCACTGAGACTGACACCTGGTGTCAAAATCATGGCCTCAATCTAAATGCCAAAAAATGCATTGTTATCCCCTTTGGCAAAAACACAGTACCCATGAATTACCAAATAGGAGGAAGTTCACTTAACACAGAAAGTGTGATAAGAGACCTTCGGACCCAAGTGAATAGTAACCTCTTTTTTGATAACCACATTGCCACAATGATCAGAAAATCTTTCTACGTGGCTCACTTAATCACAAAAGGGTTCACATCTAGAAATAAGGAAGTCATCGTTCCCCTCTTCTCCTCACTTATCAGACCCCTCATTGAATACAATGCCCCATTTGGGATGTACATCACAAGACACATAGAGCAACGTGACAGGCCCCAAAAGTACCTCACCAAGAGGATTGCTGGCTTCAAATAATTGCCCTATGCCAACCGGCTCAAGAAACTCAAACTTTACTTGGTCGCATACCACTTGACAAAGCTATGTCAAACTTGGAATTACTGGACCTGCTCCACTTGAAGAAATCCCAATCTCTCAGAGCTATACGCTCTAGGGACCTAAACCTCACCACAACAATAAATAGAACATGCTGGAGGGATAGATTCATGTCCCAGAGACTTCCCATGCTCTGGAACAAGATTCCCATCCACATCAAGCAGAGCTCATCATTAGCACTGTTCAAAAAAAACCTTGATAAGTGGATGGGTGATAGGAAGTTCACCCCTGGGATTATGTCTGGGGCACTGCTCGATAGAGGGGCAGGAAATTAATAATACATGGGTGTGGAAAGCCAATACACTGTTGTCTAGGCTTGCTTTGGCTCTCGGGCTGATAGCCTAGTAACTACCTATGAACCTATGAACCTATGAGCAATGTGCTTTGTATTACATTGAGATCACTCAAAGAAAGCAGCTTACCTGTCCAAACAGATCCCAGCAGTGACTAACCAGTCAGACATGCTCATTTGGATGGCTTGCAGGTTAAATGTTCCAGCTTACATTACAAATTGTTGAACTTTATCTGCCTTGCAGTGTGAATTAGTTGTTTCTTTTTTTAAAGACCTTGTTGTTACTGTCAAATCATCTCTTCCTCCGTCTCCTGACCTCATGGGTATAGTCAGTTTCAGTTTATTCTTCCACTTGGACATTGCTTGATATTCCTGGTTATGATTAATCCCTGTCTATGATCTGGGAATTGTGCCCTACAATGTCTAAACTGGAGCCTTGTCCATTAAGGATGGCCTTGATCAACTTCAGTGTTTTTGCCTCAGTTATTTATCAGGCCCTGGTTTCTTCACTGAAGACCAGAAGTTTTTCTTCAGCATTGAAGAAGGCATTTGCATCTCTTATCCTTAGATAAACATCTCTTGACTTCAACATCCTTCATAACTAGTGCTTCATCTCGAACAATCCCTTCCTTGGTAAAGTAATAAGAAGGTCATACTAAAAACATGAGGAACTAAACGGCACCCAGGTGGGTAGCTATAATAACTTTTATTTAGCGCTTTCGTCTGCAATAAGCATATGACTTCTTCAGAATACAAGAAGCTTGCTTTGCTTCTTACCTTATAAATAATCAACATACCATGTGACTAAAACAATTAAGACAATCATTAAATTTAGAACTAATTTTAACAATAAAATAATAAAAATAAAGTTATAATTTTTTTTCATACAAGATTCATATTTCATTACCATACATATAAATGTCACATCTATTTTTTAAAAAAAATCCTCCCATTATGCTAAAGCAATGTATTAAAACAATATACTGACTCCCTCCCACAAATGTATATCATTACTTATGAGGTTTTTTTATATAGCTTAAAGATGAAACTCAGCTTTTAGTTTAAGATAGCTAGATAAAGAGACTGTTTCATTAAGACCAGGGGGCTGGTTGGCATTTAGTTTTAGCTGCCACATCAGCTCCCGTAATTCAAGGAACAATTCAGATGGACCCCCCTATCCTTATGGCTAACCTGTTCTATAACAGTGAACTTAAAATGATGGTTAGGGTTATCTTTAATATGTTTAAACAATGCATTATTCACGTTGCCTCTTTTGATGTCATATAAATGTTGATATATCCGCTTGTTGAGACAATTGATTGTTTTCCCTATATAAAACCTTGGGCAACATCGACAAATAGCTATATAAACCAAGTTCTTAGTCCCACAGTTGTACTTTTGCCTTAGGTATATTTTGCAAAATCCCTGAATGGTGAAACCTTGGTTCTCTAAAATAAAGGGGCATTGATTACAGTGCCCACATTTCCTCATAACACCTCGACACCTTTTGAGTGGATTAGTTTCCAATAAGTTTTTCAGTGTTTGATCCCTTTTGTAAACCACTACTGGATAATCTCCCAGTTTACTTTTAAACTGCTGCTCAATGTCAAAAAGTACCCAATTATTTCTTAGGATATTCTTGATATTATCAAATGCTGGACTATATTTTAGCACCATAGAATGATGGAAAGTTTTCACCATTCAGGGATTTGGCAAAATATACCTAAAGCAAAAGTACAACTGTGGGACTAAGAACTTGGTTTATATAGCTATTTGTCAATTTTGCCCAAGGTTTTATATAGGGAAAACAATCAATTGTCTCAACAAGCGGATATATCAACATTTATATGACATCAAAAGAGGCAACGTGAATAATGCATTGTTTAAACATATTAAAGATAACCCTAACCATCATTTTAAGTTCACTGTTATAGAACAGGTTAGCCATAAGGATGGGGGGGTCCATCTGAATTGTTCCTTGAATTACGGGAGCTGATGTGGCAGCTAAAACTAAATGCCAACCAGCCCCCTGGTCTTAATGAAACAGTCTCTTTATCTAGCTATCTTAAACTAAAAGCTGAGTTTCATCTTTAAGCTATATAAAAAAACTCATAATTAATGATATACATTTGTGGGAGGGAGTCAGTATATTGCTTTAATACATTGCTTTAGCATAATGGGAGTATTTTTTAAAAAAATAGATGTGACACATATGTATGGTAATGAAATACGAATCTTGTAAGAAAACAACTTTTTATAAGTTTATTTTTATTATTTTATTGATAAAATTAGTTCTAAATTGAATGATTGTCTTAATTATTTTAGTTACATGGTATGTTGATTATTTATTAGGTAGGAAGCAAAGTAAGCTTCTTGTATTCTGAAAAAGTCATATGCTTATTGCAGACGAAAGCGCTAAATAAAAGTTATTATAGCTATCCACCTGGGTGCCATTTAGTTCCTCGTGTTTTTAGTAAGTGCTTAGTCTGTTTGTCTGTTATACAATAAGAAGGTCATCTATATCCAACGTGAGCTATGTTTCACAGGCAGTGTGCTCATGTACCCATTACAGTCTGGGTTTCACACATGCCATAGCAGTGTGACTGTCCTTATCTAATAAAACAATGAACTATTCTTGGTTAGAGACCAGCAATGCTGTTCAGTACTTATCCTCATGGATCTTTCAGAACTATCCGATACTGTATTCCACGTCATCTTACTCTAACATCTTATATCTTACTGTGGTATTGCCTATGTGGTCTAAGAGTACTTTAGCTCATGCCACACTGAATGTAATGAAAAGGAATGTTCATATATTTATATCTCTTTCCTGTACCCTCTTGACTACAGGCTGTCACATGACTTGATCTTGGATCCTCTTTATTTATTTATTTATTTATTTATTTATTTATTTAACATTTGTTAACTGGGAAAGTCCGACTTGGAACAAAGCCAAATTTCAGTGGAGGCCTGGGGAGAAATGCTCCAGATGCATGTCTTTATAATATATATTGTACTTGCTTCCATTAGGAAATATTATCAGGGATAGGGGTCTAGCATACACTGACACCCATCTCCACCCCTAATCTTTAAGAATACATGGTGAGTGTGTACACCTTTGTTGAGCATTGGAGGACATCCATTCTTGGCTAACTTGTAAAAGCTGAAACAAACTCCTCCAAACCTGAGGCCATGGATGATCCTGCTACCTTGACAGAGTCTTCTGTTACTCCACTTCCTAATCATTTGCATTTATGGGTGTAATAAGTCTCTGAGTCTGTTAATAAGGTACATAATCTAAGGTCAAGCGTGTATTGTCAGTTTACACTTTGGGGCCTGGTGTCTGCTGTCACCAAAGCTACCTGTTTCCATATGAGGAACATTTGCAGAATGAAACATCTATTACCTCAAGCTGAAATCTTGAAAGTCTTTCATACCATGGTCTCTTCCCACATCAAATACTGCAATGCACTTTACCTGGGACTGCCTGACACTGAGATTAGTCACCTGCAGACAATGCAGAACCCCTGAACCATGGGAATTTCCAAATATCATCATCATGATAACGCTGGTATACATTTTTGGTTTCAAAATATTTTAAAGGTCTTCCTGATAATTTATCTGATCCATACACAAACGTATTACTTAAAGGAGCCTGTGGTACCATATTTTCCCTTTTGGAATTTGTACTCAGCCTCTTTGGGTCTGCTGGTGGTTCTTCAGGTGCAATTAGAAGCAGCTGGAATTTCTTCTTTTGCCCATTAAGCACTATGCCTGTAGGTCCTGCTGCCTCAGTGGTTTTAGGTCTGCCCTACATTGGTCTGTTTCAGCAGATCTTTTAAAACTAATTTATTTGAACTTGCCTTTGATGACATCCAATAACTCTTTGACCATTGTACATTAGCTGATTAGTTTACAATTAACTTTGGGACTACCACCTGCTCTTGGGTAATTTTATTTATTTTTTCTCTTGAATTTGCTAGCAGCTAGAGATGGAAATTATTTTATCTTCTTTATTTATTTGCTTGTGATTTACGTGTTCATTTGTGTGCAGTATTTTACCTTAAAAAACACCTAACTTAAACTAGAGTTCGAAATTTAAGCTTGAAAGGTAGCCCATATATTTATTACTTTATGTTGTCTTTCCTGCATAAATTGTTTACAATATAAGTAGTAATACAATTCTAAATATACATTTCATGCTATATATTAAATATTCTATTACCTTTTCTTACAATGCCTGTCTGTGCCACCAAACGTCTGTGCCACCAAACAATATTTTTTTTACTGCTGTGGGTATAAATATCTTTTTACTTACTTATTTTTTCTAACAATCCTTGTTTTGTCTAATTGATTGTATTTTCTTGGATTTGTATATTTATTAACTGAGGTACGCATGTATTTGTGCCTTTTACTATTTGTAGATGTTTGCTTAAGGCTCTGATCTTGGTTGAAAAGGGACTCTGGATTAGCATACCTACCTCATTAACAAACAAACAAACACAATGCATATATACCCAGTCTTCTCTCTGAAAATGGACTATGTGCATAAACATACTTTTCCCGTCTCTTAAAAACGGGCCACGTGATCTGCTGTAGTTACATCGTTTTGTTTAGCGTGATATGCTGTAGTTACATCGTTTTGTTTAGCATGATGACTACTGATTATAAAACAGTACTTGGAAGACAGCCAATTATAGATGCTCTACGAAACTTCAGTCCCAGTAAATCCAGTGTTTTACTTGGAATAAGTAAGATGAGAAGATAAGCACTTTATTTGGAATGTCACTGGCATTTTCAGAGAGTTTCCTGGAACCTTAAAGTTTGTTTAGCATCCGACAGGGGTTCCTCTACAAAAAAATAAATGTCAGGAATAATTCTCTTTATCAAATGTGTGGTAAATAAGACCTTTCACAATTTTCATAGATAACTCTGACAAGCAACTTTGGTCTCAGTAGAGCAGTTGCCGGTTGTATAAAACGGAAGTGTAAGAAGATATCATTTTGAACACTGAGTCCTGGTAGCAGGAAGATGGTAGATTCAAAACAGAACAAAAAGTGTACCTTTAGTTGGCCATGATGGACAAATGAAGGTATAAAAAAGATAACTTTGAGTATCCTAAAGAAAGGAGAACAGCATGAGAAGTTATCACTGGCTTGGTGGAATTTATTCAAGAGATTTGAGATCATATCTCTCAGCTTCTTATAGCAAGAAATCTGGGCAAAGTCATAAATAACGAGGGGACAAAGGCTCAAAAATAGGGACAATTTTAAATATTGCTCTTAAAAACTTAGAAAGTTGATAGAATAACAGATTTTGAATTAGCATGAATTTTCTGAAAGGCAGAAATTCTGAATCTCAAATGTCTTTCATTTTCTGACTTCACTCCATAAAACATTGCCAATGATTTGCCAGAAAAAAAAATTATGAGAAACAGACCAAAAATAAGAGGCTAAAATCTGGACATTCTGTAAAAATCTGAACAGTTAAGATGTATGTTTAGGACGTATAGCTAGGCTTAAAAATGCCCTTGTGGCCGTTATTCTGGTAAACACATATGAACCGAAAAACATATATCAGAGTCTAGAAAAAAAAACATTTAATAATTTGCATAAACATTGCAAACACAAGTTCCAAAATAAAGAAAAATAAGGGACGAAGGGGTCAAATGAGAAATGCATTCTGTTTTATGCTCTTACAGAATGTTTTCCATTGCTAAGCATGGTGTAACACCCAAGGGGACTGAAGAACTGATGTAATTACTGCTTATGTATACTGATTACCACATCAATGGCAATCCCCTAAGCACACAACCTGTGGTGAAAGACCTGGGAACTCAGGTTGATAACGACCTCACATACGACCATCATGTAGCGGCAGTGGTAAGAAAAGCATTTTACTTGGTTCATCTCATAAGTAAAGGGATTGCATCCAGAAAAAAGGAGGTTTTTATATACTCCTCCCTCATTAGACCAATAATTGAGTATAAAGCCCCATTTAGGATGTACCTCTCCAAACATTTGTGCCAACAGGAAAGGCCACTGAAATACCTCACAAAGAAAATCCATGGCCTCCAACACCTGTCCTATGCAGACAGGCTCAAATCACTATCACTCTACACCGTATCATACAGATTGCTCAGGGGTGATCTGTGTCTCGCCTACAAGGCAATCTCGGACCCTGCCCTACTAGAGATGCTCCATATCCATAAGTCTTACTCATCATGCACTATTTGCTCAAAAGGCCTGAACCTAATATGTGACATTAACAAAACCTGCTGGAGAGACAAATTTATCCCAGGGGTTCCATCTGTGGCTCTCATTGACAGGGGTGACAGGTGCTGACTGAGGTTTATTTTTGGAGATAAACTCTTGACTAGACTTATAAGGGCCACAGGGCCATTAGCCTAATAACCTCCTATGATCTTATGAGAAAATGAAATAAGTGAGGTCCTAACATAATGAGGATCCAAACTGAGCAAGATCAGACTGTGCACACATCATAGAATTCCTAAGAAGTGTATGAGACATCTGATCGGATCAGTGTAGAACTGTTTAATATTTCACTGAAAAGTGGTTATATGCCTTTTTTAATTTCTCCAAGTCTTTTGGGTTTTTAATACCATGATAAGAATGGACCCCATTCCTAAGTCAAAATATGATTAAAGTTCATGAAATTAGTATTGTTTCAGTCTTTAATGTCAGCCAGTAGTGCTCTTCGCAGCACCCGCAGTGTGCCCAGTAATGACTCCATCTGCAATTCGTATGGAGTTACATGTATTGGTAACATATCTAAATATGATTGTAAATTATTTTTTATAGATCCGTTGCTCCTACTACTATTGGAACTCTCTGGGTATCTTTTTTCACATTCTTTCGTTTCTGCCTGCAAATCCTGATATTTTATGACTTTGTGTCTCTCTGTATGCAAAACACTATAGTCACTGGGTGCAGCAATTTCAATGATCAATGCTACTTTTGTCTTCTTTTCATGGGCCACTATATCTGGTTTTCTCACATCTGTCTTTTGGACTGTTTGTAATGGGTGATCCCATGTGATGTAGACTTCATTTGCTATGATGCTTTGTGGCTTGTGTTTCCAGTGTTTTTCAGCCACTTAAGTATCATAATGTTTGCCCAATCCCCAGTGCAACAATCTTACTACATTATTATGCCTATAGAGAACCACCTATTTTCTAAAATGACAAACCATGTTTTGTCCATTGTAGGTAAACTTGTGGTGAATATCCTTAAAGAAATCCATTAACATTTTGCAAATGAATGTGGCATCCAAGTGGCATAACTATACAAAGACAGACTTTTAACATACCACCACGACAGGGTAACACTGCTATGTGTATAAAGCACTGGAGAAGTGATTGACGGTGAATGCTATGAAACTAGATTACAGTTAGGACGCAAGTGCAGACTATGTAAAATGGTGTCGAAAAAACTCACACTGGAGTTTAAGTACAAAATTGTTGGCGTACATAAGGAAATGTCCTCAAAACCATAAAAATGTGACAGTGGGGAATCATCCAAATCTGAGGCATGTAAGAACTAGAGTACCACATGATGTTTATCTATATAAACTGCATTGCACTAGGAAAGTATATATATTTTATATTTACACACACACACACACACACACACACACACATATATATGTGTGTATATATATATATATATATATATATATATATATATATATATATATATATATATATATATATGTATATATATATATATATATATATATATATATATATATATATATGTATATATATATATATAGTGTATTGCATGAGTTTACTGAGAAAACAATGTGGCTTACCACTTTTCTCTTTTGTTAGTTAATTATAATGCTTATAAATATTTGCCCATCTTGAGCTTTGTTGGATAGCTATGTTTATATAGCAATTTTTTCTCTTTGTATCATATACTATCTTGGGATTTATATGTTATGTTGAGTTATCTGGTTATGCATTTTCACTAGAACTTTTCATTAGGTCTCCAACTGAAAATGAGTTCTGCTGAGTTGGACTGTCGTAGTCAACAAATGCATACAAGGAAGCGATAATCTACTTTCAAATCAAATCATTCTATACTAAGTAGCATTTCATTGCTCAGGTAACATCAAATGCCCTTGTTGATGACTGTCAGAAAGAAAAACAAGACAACATCAACTTAAGAACAGGAAAACAAAATCTCCCCCAAAATATCAAACACATGCTCTAAGCAAAGAAATATATAAATTAATAAACCACATACTCCAATCTGCAAAGAAAAAAAACAAATGGTGGTCATAATATTGAACCAGAAGAGGAAGGGTCTACAACTAAATGCAAAAAAAAAAAGTCCTGTACAGAGGCTCAAACCCATAGAACTACCGTTAGTAAGCTATGATCAGCACCACTACCTTAGATAGCGACTGGCAAACCCCTGCTGTATTAATATACTCACACTATGCAGTTACTGGCAGTGAGCGGTGCAGCCTTACATTTCTCTGTTCTTAGGTCGATGTTTTCCTTTTGTTATTTCAGACAGACACTGGTGTGGATGTTCAACTGCTGTCTGCTTGATGAAACACTGTTCAAATTAAGGTGATTTGACTGATGTTGTAGAGAGCAAAGAAGAGATGAAAATAATAGAGAGGAAAAGGAAATACAATAAATGCAGCAGGAAATAGATAGAAGTTCTTTTGAACAAATAAAATGCAAAGAGAGCAAACAGGTAGGAGGACAGAAGACGTCTCTCTCTCTCTATATATATATATATATATATAGAGAGAGAGAGAGAAAGAGAGACAGCACAAGAGAGATATAGATCCATCCATTCACAACCCCCTTTTCCCATTTTTACACATGGATGGGGTGTAACTTCCTCAGTGGCAATCATCTAGAGCCCAGGTTTACACTACCAGGTGGCCCTGCCAGATATTCTTCTATACCACGTGCTCGCATGCACACTCACACCTACGACATGTCTTTGGGATGTATGAGGAAACCCACACAAAAACTGGGAGGAAATGCAGACTTCGCACAGAAGACACCCCAGCCGATAATTAAATGTAGGAACTTCATGCTGTAAGGCAACAACACTATCCACAGTGCCATTGTGCCACCTTTTGACAGATAAATATAGATAGAGATACAGATATCTATACAATTAATGTATTTATCTAGATACACACACACACACACACACACACACACACACACACACACACACGCGTGTGTGTGTGTGTGTGTGTGTGTGTGTGTGTGTGTGTGTGTGTGCGTATACCAGTTGTTCAAGGGCATTTAAATTTATAAATTCTATGAACTGCTGGGCATAGGAGTTAGAACTTTGGTAGTTCGCCCAGTCTATACCAGGGTAGTTGAAATCACCGAAAATTATGGTGTTGGATAGGACCTTTATATTTTCCAATGCCTCAAGGAATGCTGAGTGAGCATCTTGGGACATGGTGGGCGATCTATAACAGGCTACGACTTGAAATGTGGTTTTGCCTGCTGATAGTTGCTCATGGATGATCTCTAGGGCATCATGATGCACCACAAACTGAATGAATTACTTCACAAAATAAATTGGTCACTGCTAAAACATCTTCCCCGAGAGGAAGCTGTTCACTACTGAAACACTAGTTTTCTAAGTATACTCAGCACTCTAGCTCCAGTACACACCATAACAACTAGAAATAATTCTGCCCCTTGGCTAACTAAAGCATGTACAAATCTAATGAAGAAAAGATGTATAGCCTGGGGTCTATGAAAGCAAAATGAAAAAGAAGAACACCTAATAGGTTTCAAACAATTACGCAATCAAGTAAAAAAACAGGTTATCAAAGATAAACAACTGTACTATACCCACTTACAACATGAGCACAAAACTAACCCTAAAAAATTCTAGTCATCTATCTCTACCCTACTTAACCCCAGGACAAAAAAAGCCTTTGCCCTTCACTTAATGCCCCTCCTTCTCAAATAACTAAGAATTTAACAATCAGTTTATATAATCCATTGCCAACCTGATCTCAAGTACCCCCGACTCCAGCCCCTTCTCCTCTTCTTCTTCTTCTACTAGCCCTAGCAGTGAGTGACCCCTCATCTAGATCTGACCTTCTCCACCTTAACAACCCTAAACCCCTCTCTGATAACTCAGCCACTTTCTCTTTTCAGCCCACACCTCTAAATCTTATAAAAAAGACTATTTCTAAAACATAAACCCTGCTCTATCTCTGCAGCCAACCTCCCTCCTCAATGCCTTAAATTAGCTGCCAACTGCATTGCATGCCCCATCAGTATCTTACTAAATAGATCTATATCAGAATCTTTAGTACCAACCATCTGGAAAATGTCTCATATCATTCTTTTTCACAAAGGGGAAAATTCCATAGACCTTCAATTTCCGACCCATACCCATCTCCATAATGCAAGAAAATGCATTCATCAACAATTAGTGGAATACTTGATGAAAACAAATCTACTTACTCATACTCAGCCTGGTTTCTGTCCAGACCATAGCACATCCACAGCTCTCCTATCCTTTACCAAATCTGCCAACAAGGCTAGAGATGCAGGTGGCTTTATATCTGCTGTATTTCTTAACCTTTCAAAGTCCTTGGACACTTTCTCACTCCATATTCCTGGACAGGTTTTCTAATTTAGGCTTTACCCCTCCCACCTTACAGTGGTTCTACAGCCACCTATATAATTGAAAACAACCATAAAATGGTTAAATGAAATCTCCCTCTTTCTACATAATCCCACTGGAGTCCCACAAGGATCTATCTTTGGTCTGCTCTTCAATACAAACAACCCATGTGCTGCCACATTCAGTGGAACCGATATGCAGATGATGCCACTATTATCTGCTCCTCTCCTACATTACCTCAACTGCTTTCCATCACACAAAATACTTTTTTCGGCCTTTGAATCATGGCTCGCTAATTGTGAGGTATTCCTTAACACGAAAAAAAAAAAGCAAACACTTTCTCTTCCAGTTGAAAAATAACCCTACTGACATAAATACATTCAAAATATACTCAGCAAACAATACCATTATTGAAATAGTCCACTACACTATACTGCTAGGTGTCGTGATAGACAACCAACTAAAGTTCGATCTCCATGTCCAACAAAATATAAAGAAAACTCACCAAAAACTCAGCATCCTCTATAGAAACAAACACTTCCTAAACATATTAACCAAGACCACTCTTGTTAAAACTTTCCTCCTACCCCCCCCATTACTAAACAATACCTCTATTCTTTCTAACTTACAGATATCTATTATATCCAAAATGGAGCAGTGCTACAGCAAAGTGGCCACCAACTCAAAAAACAGCACTAATCACTGCAGGTCACTACAAATGTTAAATTGGCTAGAACTTCTTAATCACCTCTGTGTCTAACTCTTAACTCTACACAACATGATCTATAAACCCTTAACCTGCCCACCTTTGAGCAACATAGTCAAACTTTACAACCCCAACAGTGCCCTTAGATCCAGAGATAAGAAATTACTTATCTCCAAGCCCCCCAAAATACCCGAGAAAAACCTGCACTCTCATTCTGTAGATAAAGTGCAGAACTTGCTCCTGTTATCAGAACGATTCCTACTCTTGTAGCTTTCACAACTTCCCTAAGGCAACATCTCAATAATTCCTGGCTATGCTCATGCTCTGCTCCTGGCTATCCTCACCTCTACTTTTTCCCCAACCTCTTACTGACCCTCCTATCCAGCATTCTCACCTCCTCTTCTTTTACCCCAGCTAACACTACTTAAACTTACCCATCAGTCTTCTAATATTCCTACCCCTTACACTCTTCTCACTTTTTTACTACTATACTTTCTCTGTTAACAAAAATATGGTCAGCCCCTCTAGTACTCATTAAGAAATGAACTAGGTATCGTCTACAACTAACAACTGACTGTAACATAGAATGAACTGTCCTCATACCCTAAGGCTATATTGGAAAATATGTATTATATTGTAAATACTTTGCACGTTGAAAATTGCAATATTGTATACTTGTTGCATGATTTCTGTACTGTAAAAACACTGACTGTTTCATCACATGAATCTGTAATCATTTCTCTGTATTTCTCTTTATTATTTAATTTTTGGAACTTTTCTCCCCGGGCTTCTGCTATTTTTTTTTCACCCAGTTGGACAATCCCGGTAAACAAATGTCAAATAAATAAATAAAAATAAATACTGTTATTCATATGGTCTATATAAGCAAATACTTGTCTGTGCCCCGTTTTCTTACTTTTCCTTTGTAGCCCCCATGTCACTACAATATCCACACAATTTGTTTTATTAATGCAGTGCTAATATATCAAATATTTTAATAATGACTTCTAATTATCAGTCATTATACTTAAACCCTACAAATCCCTGAGCATGTTTTCACTAAGAGTGCCTACCATATCCTGTTAGCATGCAGATGACATCTTGTTTTATATCACATGAGCTACTTTGATGTGATATTGGTGCTAATATTAGAATTATATTACTATTAATACACCAAACCTCAATTAATTCTTTATTTTGCTGTATATCTGCCACATTGTTATTATGTCTCTTTTAGTAACAACAAGTTACGTGCATTACCCCCTAATCAGTGTCATACTCCATTTTAACTTAATAAAGTAATTATTAAAATTACTAAAAGGAATTATCCAAAATATCGAATAGTTTCCTAAACTTTTTTACAAAAGCTGTTTAGAAATTCTATTCATGTCCATCTCACACAGACGTAGACAGGTACTCTGTTTTATGTTTTGCTGGTCAGTCCTCATCACCTGACTGCAGTTATTTATGAAAATAAGTAAAATCAACTAAATATTTCCTAATTTTTATAACCATCTCCAATCAGTTTTGAATTACTCATGTCCTACCCATCCAACATTGATCTAACAATAATGTTCCTTTTCAAAATGAAATATCATAAATTGTAATGATGTCATCCTTTTTAGACCACGTCTCATAATCAGTATGTAGCTCAGTAAAGTGATGTCATCCTTTATAGAGCATGACTCATCAGTATGTAGCTCAGTAAATAAACAGACAAAAACAGAATTAAAGAATTTTGCTGATGCATACATTACTTTTATCGTATACCACGTATTACATTAAGAACAGCATTTCTGAAGTCATTTAGAAATTCTAAAAGTCCTTTTTTGTCATATGTACATCATCTGATCTGACAGTTCTTGCTTTCTTGCCCATATGAAGGAATGATGGACAATGGTACCACCCACATCCTCCATGAGGTATGCCATAAAACCATTTATTGTCCAATGAAGCTTCTCTTGTCCTTTCCATTGTCCAATGAACCTTCTCTTGTCCTTTCCATGACCAAGCACCCCTCCATGTTAGTCTTTGTACAATGTTGCACCACAACAGGTGAGTCTTTGGCCACAAATTCAAGATGCCCTCCACAATGTCCATTATTTTGTATTTCAGGTCATGTATTTGTGAAGTTGCCATGTCATTTCCTTGAATATGAATTATCACAATGTCTGTTGACAGTCCTGATGTATTCTCCCTCCTCAGCACTAAAAGCACTCCATCCTATCGTAAACCTCTACACCTGACCCACGTCACCTCTACCATCTCATTTGGTAACCAAAGGTTCCCTGCTGGCTGGTGATGACCGATCTCTGCTGCCTAATATATGTACAGGTGCCCATATACAACAACCCTGACTCATTTCTGTTGTGGCTGGCACTGCAATAGAAATAAACATGCATTTAGGGCACTAATTACATTCCTCCTTCAAGTCAATCTAAAACATTCACACACAAAACTCACACTTGCCTTTTCTTAAACATAACTTCTTTTGGTTTGCTGAGAAGTTCAGAACAACAAGAAATTACTCCACAAATGGCAAATGAGTATACATGCATCTTGTTAACAGTGTTGCATATTTGTGGTTGTCCTACCTGCACCACTACCACGTTCATGATAGGTGAAGGTATGGACACCTCTCCTCCTGGCAATGTGATGCAGTGTACCCATGCAGCACTGCCTCCTGCATTGCACAGCAATACCTCTCCTCCTAGCAGTCTCATGCAGTGTACCCATGCAGCACTGTCTCCTGCACTGCACAGTAACACCTCTTCTCCTGGTAGTGTCATGCAGTCTACCCATGCAGCACTGCCTCCTGCACTGCAGAGCAACACCTCTCCTCCTGGCAATGTCATGCAGTGTACCCATGCAGCACTGCCTCCTGCACTGCACAGCAACACCTCTCCTCCTGGCAGTATCATGCAGATGTCTTGTGAGGTACATTCCAAAAGGGGTGTTGTACTCTATAATGGGTCTAATGCAGCACTGCTTTCTGAACTGCAGACCAATAGACTCTCAATGTGCAGTCCCCAGTACAGTCACATATCAACAACGCAATCCCAACAAGTATAACACTGCACACATACACACACACACACACACACACACACACACACACACACACACACACACACACACACACACATACACACACACACACACACACACACACACACACACACACACACACACACATGCATGCACACACACACACACACACACACACACACACACACACACACACAAACACACTTATGCCCTTTGCAAACTGAACTTTGGAAAACAACAAACACAGAACCTTGGTACTCAGTGAATAACATCACCCTGACACCTACAATAACAATGTGATGTACATACCCAGAGGAAAACAAAGCCCATGAACAAAGTTATACATGACTGTCTTTCACAAGTGGTGTCCAGCTAGCAAAGCAGCTATTGTTACACCATGGGTTGCTGTCCAGTGGAGAAAGGTGATGATCACTGTCCACCCACATAGGAATGAAAAAAAGAACAGAATACCTCTTCACTTCAGTCACACATTCACCTTTGACAACGACACCATAGTTTGTGAGGCAGAGAGTGAATAAAGTGGCACACCTCATCATAAAAGGGTTCTCATCCAGGAAAAAAGATGTCATTGTTCCCCTCTACTCGACACTCATTAGACCCATTATAGAGTACAATGCCCCTTTTAGAATGTACCTCACAAGACATCTGCAGCAGCTGGAAAGGCCACAGAAGTACCTCACAAAGAGGATTACTGGCTTTAAACAAATGCCCTACACTGACCACCTCAAAAAACTCCAGCTTTACTCTGTAGCGTATCGCCTACTCCGAGGTGATCTCTGCCTAACATATAAAGTTATGTCAGACCCAGAGCTGTTGGACATGCTACACCTAAATAAATCCCAATCCCTATATCTAGGGACCTAAACCTTGTCACCACAATAAACAGGACATGCTGGAGGGATAGATTCCTGTCCCAGAGACTTCACATACTCTGAAACAGGCTACCCATCTATGTCAAGCAAAGTTCTTCATTAGCACTCTTCAAGAAAAATCTTGATGAGTGGATGGGAAATAGGAAATACACCCTGGGGATCACTTCTGTGTCTCTGCTCGACAGTGGCACAGGAAAATAACTTTCTTGGGTGGCATAAGCCAGGGAACCTTGTTGGCTAGGCTTACGTAGGCCCTTGGACCAATAGCCTAGTACCTACCTATGAACCTATGAACCTACCAATCATGCATTCATTGCACATACAAGTGCCAAGCGATACAAAATGCAGATTCACCCAGGTGCATATGCAGCTAAGTGGCCACAATGACCTTTTCTGGATATTGCCCTACAGAGGTATAACTAAGATCATCTAGAAATTTAACATGATTACTTACCAAAGAACTGAAGCTGAGTTTCAGTACCTCTGGTGAGAAAACAATGTTGGTGCAGGACACACATCTCAACCACTTTTTTTTGTAGCTTGAGTATTCCCTCTTGCACAGGGCAAGATACAGAACTCAAACCAAGTGTTTATAGACAACAGTACATGTAAAAGGTGTGGACAACACTGAAAGCCAGTGCATGACCAGCTGTTATTTGCAGTTACCTGTATACGAGGTGCAATAGTGCAGTACAATGGCAAGGAGTGGCATCATCTGTGCACCTGAAATGGTGTGTGGTGTGGCCACGATATTCCACAAAGCATTCCATACACAGGTGAGCCTGGCATTCTCTGAACTGGTACTGTGGTCCTGGTCTTACACCCTTTGCAGAAAGGTTCCAGCATTGTCCTTTCTTTACTCATATGGGCTGGTGTGCCCCAGCACCAAATCTGCTGGTGGCTCTTGAGGATTTGTGTGATTCCGTAGCCCTATCTTATGTGCTGGGGCAGCTCTTTTATGATTTCTATACCCATTTATAAGCTTGCCCATATGGGAATTCATAAAGAGCAGTTGCCTTGCACATGTCACTTACTCCTTGCATAACATCACAACATGGTTTTTACTCTCACAAATTAAAAGGAATGCATTAGTCATTGTCACATCCCACAGGAACCAGAATGTCCACCATTTTTGGCCTTCCTCACTGATGGGTACTGTGCCTGAAACTGGTCTGCTATGTCCACATCATTTAGTGAGGAAAGCCAGAATGTCCACTATTTTTTGGCCTTCCTCACTAGTGGGTACTGTATCTGCAGCTGGTCTATTATGTCCACAGCATTCCTGTATGTATTGTATATGGATACAACTGTGGGACATGCAATGTTCACTATGCGGCCATCTCAACAAAGGTAAATTATAACTGTTTCTGTCATTGTGGGATCTACATCAGTGGGTAGTACAAACACAGGCTTGCTGTCCTTCCAACTTGTGGTAAGAAAGAAACCACACTGCCCCTACTTGTACTCAGTACACTTAAACCTTCTCAGCATTTATTTTTTGAGGTCAGACGGCCATCTGATCCTGTTTGTCTGGGCCGTGCCACAGAAGTACAACCCCTTCTCTAGAAGGTGCTGTGCCAGAGCAATGGATGCAAAGTAATTGCCAAATTAAATATGTTGGTGTCCACCCTGAAGGTCTTTTGTAAGGTCCATGATAGCACTGTGTGCCAGACCATGTTTTGAGGTTCCTTCCCCACAGTCAGTGTACACCTGAAAGTCCAGCACTTATCCATTGTGTACATCTGCCAGCATCCATACATTAATGCCATGCCGATGAGGCTTCCCAGGCAAGAACTGATGGAAAGACATTCTACCATGGAATAGGTTCAAAGGTTCATAGGTCTTTACTAGGCTAACAACCACAAGGGCCTTTTTAAACCTAGCCATGCATTCCAAATCTCTTACAAGTTCTGATACTCTTGATAGGTTTAAGCAGGGGCTCGGGAGATGAAACATTTACAAGCAGGAGCCTGAGAGATGAAACATTTACAGGTTGCCTGTGTAAATTAGAGACATAGCTGCCAGGCCAGGGATGAATTTCCTGTTCCCCATCCAATTGTCCAAGCTGCACTTAAATTGAGTTATGGAGGAACTCTGCTTCCCATAGATGGGGAGCCTGTTCCAGAGATGGGGTAGCCTCTTAATCCACCATAGATTCACCTATAGCCACCTCATGGTGTAAGTGGTAATTGGTATGGCATGTGTTTATTACTGCACTCAGTATTGGATGAACATGGTGCAGTTTGTCATGTTATGGCTGACTGGCCTCTGGCTGGATTTCTGAAGCTGTTATTGCAGTGAAAGTACTACATGATTTTGAAGAACTGATCACACTGCATCACCTTTGTTATTCAACAGCTTAGGTATGGATTGGTATCCAAGTATAACTGCAACTCAGGCATGCATACAATAGACATTGCTAAGGGAATTCACATAAATGCTCGGATATCCTCTGCTGTCAATGGACTCCAATGTGGATCTGCATTATGACTTGGCTGCACCCGTGCACTATATCTTGTGTTTCCTGAGTGATGAGCTCATCCAACTCAGGTGGGCAGAAGAGACTCATAACATCAATCTCCTTACGTTCTAGAGGCATCACTTTCACTGCATCAACTTATTCCATAAACTCTGTTAGCAAAACGGCATGCAGAGTGAAATACCAGTATTTGTCTTCAAAGGGAGAAGGGTGCTGCAATAGTGGTGGACCTTGTAGGCCATGCCACATGTAGACAATGTACTTAACCTTTGCGATGCACATGCTCATTAATGGCATCACCAGAGGGTGACCATTTAGACATGGCTAGATCCAGAGGTTCCAGTTCAAATGTGATTTCATTCCCATTGACAGAAGTCTGTTGGTCAAGGCTATCCATTGCCAGTGGCACAAACTGTCATGTATCAAACTGAAGTGATGCACTGCAGTGTTCCTTCTTGACAAGACATGTTAAAAGAACATTATATTCATCAATGATATGGAAGCTCATTTATGGCATAACTCTGCTAATGAGATATTGTCTTCTTCAGTATTGCTATCCACAGCATTGCCACATACTGCTGTGTTTTTTTCCTGCTTGCCAATATGCAATGTCAGCAAGTGACGTTCATCTTCAGAGTCAGATTCTCCATGTTCATTCTGTTTCAAAACGGTGCATTCCACAGACTCCAGATATTTAATTATGTTATTATCAGAGTCATACTCAATCTGTTCATCTAGCTCAGTCAATTTCTTGCTATCCGTGGTCCAGGGGCTCTCTCTGCTTGTCATGATCTCATAAGATGGAGCCATTTTGAATTGATATGTAAGCAATACCACTCTTTCTGTTGGTGGCTGCAATAGAAGGATAGTTCAGCCATCCATGCTATATAATGTAGACACCCATTAACAGTTTTACATACTAACACTGATGGCACTTAAACTATATTATCATTTCTAAATATTAATAAGAATAAAAGTAGATATAGGCATCATTTGCACCTAAACTAATTTTTACATAGGTCATATTTTCATAACTATTTTAAAACAATAGCAGGCATATATGTGTGAATAGTATTTCACACAGCGGTAGTACCACCTCCTATTGACTTCAATCATCAATAACAAGTCCACAGAAGCGAGCAAATATGATACATAAACCATACATTCACCCACACATAGGTGTCACAGGAAAATAGTAAGCCAGATTTATCCACATAGAGTTTATGCTCTCATGAATTAAAGCTGCTTCCAGAATATGCTTTAACATGTTACCAGAAGCATTCTCAATTACCTTGTCTGAACTGACTGAGGAGCTGGCTGCATTCAATTTGATGATCCCACTGCTTTCCCAGAATGCTTTAATGCAAAATCCTATGCTAAGCCCCCCCCCCCCCCCCAATGAGGCACTTAGTAGAGTATTTTTCCTCTTACAAAACACTCTTTGCATCCTTCAAAACTCTTCCAAAATCTTTTCCTATGCATATGTGAGTAGCTTCATAGATGCATCTGTCACATACTTGGACCTCATCCTGTCTGGCCTATCACATATTTGTAAGTCCATTGGGGCATAAACACCTCCTCAGTATATCACAATCTCTTCTTTGGAATGCCCTTCCTCTTCACATAAAGCAAAGCCCTTCTCTTACACTATTCAAACATAGTCTGGATGGATGGAGAGGGGTGATGCATAAATAATAACAGCAGTGAGAGTCATTTACTTAGCATTCACAAAAATCAAAGTATAAGAATACTATAGGTATAACAACTCTCTCAAAATAGTAATACCCCCCTTATTGACAAAATTCATCAATTAATAATCCACTGATGGGGACAAATGGTATAGTGGACAGACAAAAACTACTGGGTACACTCAAGTGACATTTTCAATGCAGTGTCACAAAATGGATACTCAGAAAAGAAATATGTTCTCTTACATCATACATACCTCCTAAACAGCCTAAAACATGGCCTATCAGGACCACCTAAGTCACTTTTCAACTACAGCCTCAAAACTGACTACATACCAAGTGAATGGGGATGGCAACATTTATCTTCCTTTACAAAGGCGGGCCGTCAACCAACTCAGGAATCTACAGACCCATTAATCTGACTAGTCTAATAAGCAAAGCCATGGCAATGATCAACGAAGACATTGGCAGCTTGCAGACACTGGACCCATCCCAATTTGGTTTTGGTAGAGGAAGGTCATGCCTATTTAACCTGGCAGATGTCTTTGAGAAGGTAACCAAGACAATGGATGAAGGTAAAAACTATATACCACCTATCTAGACCTAGTTAAGGCATTCAGCACAATACCCTACTTGGATATTGTGGACAAACTCAATGAACTAGGCATAAATCCCTACACAACTCTCTAGGTTGGCAGCTGGCTCACAGATAGTTCTCAGAAAGTCAGGATTGGTGAGACCACCTCTAACAAAAGACAGGTCACCAGCAGAGTACCACAGGACTCCATATCGACCCACTCCTGTTTGGCATCTACTTCTCAGAGGTCAAGGCTAATGTCAAGGGTCTTTGGCTCACCAAATTCTCAGACAGCTGTAAATTGGGTGGTATCATAAATTCCCCCATGACACTAACATCCTGCAAGAGGGTCTAAGACAGAGAAATGACTGTTGCCAAAGTCATGGATTAAAATTTAATGCAAAGAAGTGCATTAAAGTGACTTTTGTGAAAACATCTACCCAGGCAAATTACTCCATTTATAAGGTAATCGTAAGAGTTGACCATCATTAGATCCAACTTTGATAGAGCTTTTGCACATCTGCAAATCTAGAAGCACCAGAAACACTAGATACAGGGATTTTAAACGTTGCTTGTGACATAAATAGAACATACTAGTAAGACAGATATGTGACTCAAAGGATCCCTATGATCTGGAATAGGCTCCCTATCCATGTGAAACAAAGTCCATCCCTAATCCTATTCAAATATAACATTGACCACTAGATGGGAAATCACAAATTCATCCCTGGGCTGGTCCTCTGTGTCTCTTATAGACAGGGGCTGACAGTAAACATTCCCTAACTGATGGGTAATCATAAATTCATCCCTGGGCTGGCTCCCATGTCTCTTATAGACCAAAGACAATAGTAAACATTCCCTAACTAATACAGCCCCCCAGACAACATTTTAACAACCTCCTAAATAATATACTCCTCCTAACAAACATACACATCCTAGCAACATCTTGACCTGTGGATGGGAGATCGTAGGTTTACCCAGGGAATCATCTCTGTGTCACTGCTGGACAGAAGCACAACAAACTAATGGGCACATTATTTTTTTCATATAAGGGGTGGTGTAAGCCACAAAACTTTGGGCTAGGCTTATAAATGCCTTAGGGCAGATAGCCTAGTATAAACCTATGAACCTATGAACCTATGAACATACTCCTCCTAACAAACATAAACCTCTAAACAGACATACCCACTCAGTTAAGACAAACATTTTGCTAGAGGATTCAATTAGGTTGGGTTGCATGAATAAGCTTACAAAAAGGCCCTGATGATCATTAGCCTAGTATATAACATATGAACCTATGCCTAGGTTGTAAAATCTGCAGCAGTTAATTCTTCTGGCTTACTTTTATAGGTATTGTCCTAAGAGCATTACTCACAAAAGGAAAGCCAATGTCCCATAGTGACTACTTATAAAAGTTGCAAGCAAACCCTGTTGAGAAAACAAAAAAATCACACCTTTGCTTATTTGGGCATAATAATTAGCATAGGGAATTGCAAAGAAGAGGTGTGACTGGCCAAACAATTAATTGATAGTGGTGCAGACATTTGAACAAGGGTCTGATGTCACCAACAGCTGTTTTATACATTTTTTGTTTACTTCTATTTCTGATTTTATGCACTCGATGAAAACATTTATTTTATTAAACAGAAGTGTAATACAGGTGTGAAAATGTAATTTTTTAACAGACATTGCTGCTTATGGATGCCAGAGCCAGAAGGAAATATCAAGATGAGTCAGGCTGCATAAAATGTGATTTTTCAATTTATTTTTAAATGCAAGTGTGACAATTTGAAGTATTCATAGGATCATAAGAGGTTACTAGGCTAAAGGCCCCAGGGCCCTTACATGCCTAGCCAAGTTCAACCCGAGTTCCCCAGGGTGTCTGGTTCAAGCAGCCACTAAAATCAGCATCTAATTGCCCCTGTCCAATAGAGACACAGTGAAACCCCCAGAATGAATTTCCTGTTACCCATCCAGTCATCCAAATTATGCTTAAATAGGGACAATGAGAGGCTAAACCATGCCATTTGTGAACTCAGTGTGGGATACACACTTGCACTTGGGTTTAGAAACACACACACACACACACACACACACACACACACACACACACTTGATTGCAATGAGATTAGAGCCCTACCCATGTTTGCAAACTACAGAGCAGAGTACTTAAGGCACGCGCCACAGCACAAATATTGCCATCTGTGCCAGTGAGAATTGGGCAGTGCATGTGTAACATATGACAGCATAGTCAGCTGAGAGTGTAAGTATTTAAGCAAAGAGCCAACCTTACATGAAGAACATACTGAGAGTGACAATAATTGTACAAAGAGCCAATAGTAATAAATAATCTATTTTTATGCATTTAAAGATAGGAAGGGAGGAGTAGTGTGAATTGATAGAGAGAAGTAAAAGAAGGTGATGAGTCTATAAGGAAAAGGAATTGTGTAGATAAGAAGGGAGAATAAAGTCAAGCTGAGGGGTTGACATGGAAAGGACCACGTCTTTTGTAGATAAAGTTTTTAAGTTCTTGTTTGAATATGATATGGTTTTCAGACCACTCTGCTTTGCCAGAAATGATCTTCACCTGTTGCCTCATGGCTATAGGTTACTAATAAAGGTATTTTCCTCCACCATTGTGCCTTTTTTTAGGCAATGTCATAACAACAAAATTCCTGATGTAAAAAAATCCACTAGAGACAAACGCAGGATTATGCTGCTTAATGCTAGGAGTCTAAATTGGAAACTGCGCTCACTTGAAGCACTCCTTACCATGAAAGATGTCGATGCCTGTGCAGTCACAGAGACATGGCTCAAGGCCACAGACAGCACCCCAGCCATGCAAGGCTACAATACCTTCCATACATTCAGACCTCAAAACAAGCATGAAAGAACCAAAGGTGGAGGTACATCCACCTTCATTAATGACAAATACACCTCAAGACTGGTCAAACAATATGACTCACTAGAGCTACTTCAAGTCCAACTAAATGTAGGTAAAACTCCCTTCCATATCATTGTTCGCTATAGGTCCCTCACCATGAGCCAGAAGAACCATTCTGCCTACTTGGACCTGCTTGGGTTACTCACTATACAGCCAAACATCTTGCTCATCGGTGATTTCAACTATCCTTCCATTGACAGGGAGTCATATATGAGCACAAACATGCTTGCCCTAAGGTTCCTGGACTTTGTTAATACAAGTGTTCTGGAAAAGGTAAGCTGCAGCCTCACAAGGGGCTTGAATGTCCTAGACATAGTACTCACCAACATCCTTATGAATTGCTATCCCTGGTAAGGTCTGATCATAAATTAATCTTGGTCAAAGTAATGATCATACCTGCCCCCCCCAAGAGCAAAACTGATGAAACATTTCTCCAAAGCAAACTATAGCTTCCTAAGTGATGGCATAAATAGTTTCAAGACTCCTGCTACCACTGTCAATAATGACTCCTATACAGAGGTGCACTCAAATGCCCTGTATAAACACATGTACAAATGTATAGACTCTGGTGTACTTGAACAGATCAAAATAAAGTCCTCACAAAAAAAAAAGGCACAATGGTGAACATCAAGCATGTATAAGTTACAAAACAGGTGGAAGAAACTAATGTCTAATAACAAGAAGGAACTGACTCAGCAGAGGAAGGACACCCTCCCCAGCTGGAACAAGCAAATTACATGTCTTGTAAAGTCCTCTGAAGTGAATTATGAACCTAAACTACTATTCCTAGCTAAGGATAATCACAAGACATTCTTTAGGTATGTCAGAAATCTAAAAGGGAAGGCCTAGCTTTGTGCCGAACTAGTAGTGGATGATACCACTCATACTGACCTTGATGACATCACCAAACTGCTAGCAGACAGATTTGGAGCAAAGTTCACCCCCCTGTCCCCACCAGACATACCCCAATGCATACTCATCACCAGTCCTCTGCCTAGTATCCCCAAAGAGCAGGTCATAACCGTCCTCTCCATAGCCAAAACCACAGCGACTATGGGACCAGATAACATCCTATGCTGCCTGCTAACTGTTCTGAAACAGGACCTAGCAGATCCTCTTCGCACTCTCTTCAACCACAGTCGAAGTACTGGCTTTGTCCCAGCAGACTGGAAAACAGCAACAATAATTCTCTTGCACAAAGGGGTTCCATCAACCGACCCTGGGAACTATAGACCCATAAGTCTAAACAGCCTTATCTGCAAGGCCATAAAGACCATAACCCTAACCAGCTTTATCTGCAAGGCCATGGAGAGAATCATCATAGACCTTATCAACAAAGACAGAGGTGACCTTCAAACCATTGACCTGACCCACTTTGGCTTTATTATGGGTAAGTCATGCTTATTAAATCTGGTGGACTTCTTTAAGAATGTCACCAAAGCCCTGGATGAAGGCAAAACAGTACATGCAGCCTATCTTGACTTAGCCAAGACTTTTGACACAATCCCCTACTCAGGCATCATTGAGAAACTCACCCAGCTGGGAATTAACTGATATGTCACTAGATGGCTAGCCAACCAGCTCACTGACAGAATGCATAAAGTCAAAGTTGAGGATTCCACCTCTACCAGCAGACCAGTTACCAGTGGTGTACCACAAGGATCTGTGCTGGACTCCCTACTGTTTGGAATCTATTTTCAGAAGTCCAGGCAAAAATAGATGGCCTGTGGCTTACTAAGTTCACTGATGACTGCAAACTGGGTGCAGTCATTGAATCGCTAAATGATGCTGATATACTACGAAAAGGACTTAGACAAATGATTGGTGCCAAAGCCACGGATTTAAATTAAACCAAAATAATGCATTATCACCCCTTTTAGCAAAGGGGAAGTTCTTGCAAATTACAATATTAACAGTACCTCCCTCAGCTCAAACCCTGTGATGAGAGATTTGGGAACACATGTTGATAGCAACCTTAACTTTGATCACCATGTGTCCACAGTGGTAAAGAAGACCTTCTATGATGCACATTTCATAAGTAAGGGTATTGTATCCAGAGCTAAGGATGTTATATTCATTCCTCATCTGACCATTAATAGAGTACAATGCTACTTTCTGTATTACCTCACCAGACATCTACAGCAGTTGGAGAGACCTCAGAGGTTTCTCACCAAGAAAATTCAGGGCCTTAAACACTTTACCAAATGGATAGACTGAAGGACCTGTCACTGTACTCTGTAACTTACAGGCTACTGAGAGGCGACTTGTACCTGATGTACAGAGCAATCTCAGATGCTGCCCTAATGGAAATGATGCACATCCACAAGTCAAATGGGACAGGATTCATTTTCTCTAGGGATTGTAACCTAGCCTACAAAATTAACAGGACGTGCTGGGGAGATAGATATGTCTCCCAGAGATTACAACTCTTCTGGAACAAACTCCCAAGTCATGAAAAAAGAGCTCCTCAATGACCTTATTTAAGCATAACTTAGACAACTGGATGAGAGACCAGAAAATTTACCCCAGAGGTGTCACCTATGTCCCTCTTGGATAAGGGAAGTCAGTGCTGATCATAGACTTGTGCTGCAAATATAGACCATACAACTTGGTCAATAAGGGAAACTAGGGTATAACATGGCTAGGCTTATAATGGCAGCCTAGTAACCTCCTATGAATCTATGTTGTAAGGCTCTGTGCAGTCCCCTGCCTCTTTTCTAGTACCCTGGTGTACTGTGTCCACCTCCATCTAGGATGGTCATCTGTTGCTGCTGGCTGTCCTTCTGACTCCTCATCTTTGTCAGTTTCCGCTGCCTGTTGTGCTGGGATTGGTGGTCTCTGAAGAAGGCTGCTTGCTGTAATTGCTCCCTAACTATAATACTGTGTAGCAAACATGGTAAGTATTTTTGCACAAATGGTGAGGGGGGTCATGCTGCAGAGCACCATGAGATGTGTCCAAGTAGCAGAACTGTGACTTTAGTGGCTCAGACACTCTTTCTATGATGTTTTCTGTTGTGAAAAGGAAGTTTGTAATTTTTTTTCAGTTTAGTTATGAGGATTTCTACTTGGTGCCATTAACCAGAGTTGCAGGGCATATCCCTCATCACCACAAGAAGACTCTGTAAGAAATCAACCCTCGTGAACAATTCATAGAAGTCACATATGTGCAATTTGTGGGAGTCACAGAAACTGTTGGGTGGCTGTAGATACACATTGTAGATGATACCTTATACATTACAGACCACTGACAATTGATGGAGTGATTCACGTTGTAGTTCATATACCTCCTTCCCAGTTCATCAAGTGGGACATTTATTTCAAGATGGGTGCATTCTATGGCCACCAATATCTCAGAGAAGCAGGGTATAGAATATAAGTCCCATATGGTATTTGTTCTATCCTCTAGGGTGTGCACAAATCACATAATTCATATGCTAAGGCATGGCATCAAGGAATTTGTGGAGTATTTGAGGTGGATACATGAAATGCCCCCACTGTGTCCCTTGCAGGTCACTGAAATGTTCCTGTAGCTAATATATGTAAAGCCACACACACTTTTGTATCCAGTAGGATAGGTACTCCACATTTTGCAACCAGTTTTTACTGATGCTGTATGTTTTAATGCATTTTTAATGGATATGCATGTATATAATAGTGCATAAACTGCAATTATGTGGGGGGCTACACCCACCACACCTCCCAATGTGGGGAGCTGTGCCCCCCACCCCCCCTAACAATATATTCTCACTCCAGGGTCGCACTACAGTGGGGAGCAGGGCATATACCTGCCAGTGCTGTTTTTCGGTCAAGTGAGTTTTCGGTAGTATGGGTTTTCGGTCAGATGAACTTTCGGTCATTTGGTCTCAGTCAAATGGGCGTCAGTCATATGAACTTTTGGTCATATGTAGTGAACCCATATAGATATATATACATATATATATATATATATATATATATATATATATATATATATATACACATATGCATGCATCTATAGATATATATGTCTACATCTATATGTCAATATATATATATATATATATATATATATATATATATATATATATATTATATTTTATATATATATATATATATATATATATATATATATATATATATATATATATATGTAAACATATATATGTAAGCAGATATATATATATATATATATATATATATATATGTGTGTGTGTGTGTGTGTAGGTATATACGGACATACATCTGTAGATATAAATGGGAACATAACAAAAACATATATGTCCACATGCACCGTTAATGGGGTTGAGAGGCCCCAAACAACATGCGTCTTGTACGAATAGGTATTCCCCACCCCACCCCCACAACCAAACACGTCTGCCCTGCAATGCACTGCCAACTGTTGCAGATCCCATAACCAGGACCTGACAAAACATGGGCACAAGATGTTAACAGTACCCCATCCCACCTGTATGATGTCAGGCTGGTATCTGTTACATATCATGCAGTACAGTCCTGTTCCCATAGGGAATGTACAAGATACATATACACAGACACATATATGCAGATACAGATATACATATACATATTACAGATATACATATATATATATATATATATATATATATATATATATATATATATATATATGTAACTACACATACACATGCAGATATATGTATAGGAAGATACATATGTAGAAGGTGCACAAAATATGGAGCAGCCACTATGCCTACAGTTACCACCTTTCCAACTGGACACTGTATGAGCCACCTATACAGATGACAATCGTTGCCTGCAAAATATACCCACAGAGAGGTCATAGAATATAACACCACACACAGGTTTGCATACATGGGAAAGCTTTATTTGTGTACTGTTACAGTTGTATATGCCATGTCATATAGCTGTTTAGACGCTGACATCCATATAAACACAGTAATGCAACTGTGAAACTGTTATACTAATACAGTAGTCTGGAAAGGTTTACATATGTTGCTGTCCAGGCCGAGGCCTTCAATTAGTACAATAGTAAAGACAAACTGGGTCACAGGATACCAATTAACAGTAAGTAATTCAGATGTATAGTCCAGAAGCCTCTATCTACACTCTGTACCCAATCCCTAGCGGGTGAAGACCTCAGCTGACACAATGGGATGTATCTGTTACACAACAAGGCATAACTGACACCATCATAACCACACTGACAAACAGAACAGTCTGTATGGCAGGAGGCAGTAGGCCTGCATTTACCCAAGATGGATTGTATGGTAATGTACATCCAGATACCTTAAGGCAGCTTACCCCTGATACTCCCACATGTTGTAACAGCCTAGGTTAGTTTGCATGTAAAAATCAGTTTCTAGATCGCTTTCATAATTCTAGACTTCTTCAGGTCTGTGTACAAGAACCCTAAAAACCTATATAATTGTATAATTAGTTAGTATTGTTATTATCATCATTTTGAATAAAGTGGAAAAAAGAGAACCAGAAAAAAATAAGTAATCTCCGTGGTATCCCCAAGTCTCAAAACAACCCACTAAAGTGTAGTGGGTCTAAAAACAGTATAAGAAACTTCTCTGTGTGGAAGATTTTCAGTCCATATATTTCTAGTTAATCACTGTATATTAATCAGATCAGACAATAGTAGTAGAAGTAGTGAACGTAAACTCGTCTTAAGTCAAAAAGTAATAATAGAAAATATATAATTCTACAGCATTACTAAGTATTCAAAAGTAATCCAAGCAAGGCAGGCAGTCTGTTTCCAGTCGAAAATCCTATATTAAGTACACAGACAAGCGATCCAAGTAAAACAAAAAATAGAGTAATAATTTCCTCACAAGCTTTCTAAATATATCCCAAATATTCTGGAGAAACATGAACTCATGTGGCAATTAAAGCTGAACTCTTTTAGAAAGCTTGGACTAAACTACTACTGTTCAATTAAAAGTGCATTGGAACTTAGAAAATTGCCACATTGTTTACATGACTAATTGTATTTTATTTTATTTTTTTCTACAAATTGTTTTTAAATACCATTTTAAATCATTTGAAATTTAAGTGTATATTTTGTTTCCATCATCATACATATATTTTTTTATTTTTATTTTTTTCTGGTTCTCTTTTTTCCACTTTATTCAAAATGATGGTAATAACAATACTAACTAATTATACAATTATATAGGTTTTAGGGTTCTTGTACACAGACCTGAAGAAGTCTAGAAGGACGAAAGCGATCTTTGTTAACAATAGATTATGAAAATAGAAACTGATTTTTACATGCAAAATGTATATGTATATATTTATATATAATTTTTGATCGCAAAATGAACTAAGGTTGATATAGTTCCAGCCATGTAGTATATTGCCTTCTATAAAATCACAGACTTAATAATCTACTTAATAATTTGGTTAAATAAGATGTACCATTAAAGTACATTAGGGCTATATATTATTATGACAGCTACTAGGTAGGGCAGGACCAGCTCGAATGTCACAGTGATGGGGGAAGGGATGTGAATTTAACATGTGTACCAATAACACTTTGTTTTACAGCACAATAAACCACTCCCATGCCTGATAAAAAGTATATATATATTTAGAAAGCTTGTGAGGAAATTATTACTCTATTTTTGTTTTACTTGGATCGCTTGTCTGTGTACTTAATAAAGGATTTTCGACTGGAAACAGACTACCTGCCTTGCTTGGATTACTTTCGAATACTTAGTAATGCTGTAGAATTATATATTTTCTATTATTACTTTTTGACTTGACGAGTTTATGTTCGCTACTTCTACTACTATTGTCTGATCTGATTAATATACAGTGATTAACTAGAAATATATAGACTGAAAATCTTCCACACAGAGAAGTTTCTTACACTGATTTGTTTTTAGACCCACTACACTTTAGTGGGTTGTTTTGAGACTTCAGGGATACCACGGAGATTACTTTTTTTTTTTTTATATATATACATATATAAACGGTTTACTATCATATTTCCGAATCGAACTCCATCGACTGCACTTTTGTCGAACATGGAAATTCAAAAACGGTAATGTCGAACAACAAAAGCCAATCTAGGAACAGTTTTATCATGGGTCGAGATAGGTGCTCATTGTTATTGCCGAACTACAAACCTCTCCCCTATCTCGACCCATGTTAAAACCCGTTCCTAGGTTGGCTTTTGGTGTTCGACATTGCCGTTTTCGAATTTCCGTGTTCGACAAAAGTGCAGTCGACGGAGTTTGATTCGGAAATATGACAGTAAACCATATAAACATAGATATACATGAAGTAGTTCTATTGCACATATCATGGCTGATTTTAATAGATTTGTATGTTCTTAGGTTTTTTTGTGTGACCACAAAATATTTATATGTTGACTGCTTTTAATAACTTTATATGCAGTGTTTTGCACATTTTCTATACATACAATTGTTATGATTCTGTGTTTTTTTTACTATAGTTAATATGCTTAATAGAATAATGTTACTTTTTTTAATTATTTGTGGTTAATTGATTCCACTACAGATTGTGTAAGGTATATTCACTTGTTGTCTGATGAAGGGGTTGGATCCCTGAAAGCGCTTACTATCTTAATAAACTACGTTGTTGTGGTACAGCTGGTGTTTCTTCTTTTGCTGAAATCTGGGATTTGCTATCATTCCCCTCATTTGCATAGGATTGCCTGCTAATGCATAGTTACATGTGTCACACTGAGCCTCCCCCCTTAACAACCACTATTCACTGGCCAGGTTGTCTTCTGCTTGCCATTGACTATAATGGCAGAATACTGATTTTAGTTAGAATGCTTATTTTAGGTTTATTTTCTTATTTTCCCCCGATCCCATTTGTGTGTCATTGCATTACGTTTAAACAGTCGAGATGAGTTAAAAAAATAAAAGTTGATTTTTTTTTTCAACTGTTTTCCATACCAATGGCCTTATACTTGGCCATTGGCATGGTTTCTAAATTATATCCACCATTTATTTGGAGCTGTCATGGCTCCATTTTGGAATTTGCAGAAATGTACTCCGTTACTGGCGGAGTACATTTCTGCAGATTACACTAGTCTTGCACGGCTGGTTTCTAGCTTCCTGGATCTCAAATTCACTGCATTTGCATGGATTTCTCCTGCAAATGGGGTAATTTGCATACAGGGGCTGAGTCCATGCAGGACTAGTGCAGGAGCACTCGTGCATGCCCCTACAGGTAATTCCTGGATCGCACGGCAGACATATTGCCTGCTGGAGCTCCTGCACTAATTCTGCACACCATGCAAGGCTTGCAGAATTCGAGGGAATGTCTCAGAGTTGAGGTTGTGAAGTGTCAGGTTGTAAAGGAATGCTGTGGGTATTAAGAATAAGGGGTATTTAATATTTTTGTGTCTTACTTGTATTTAAAAGCTTTCATTTTGAAAGTAAAGGTTGGTGTAAATGGGGAGCTGGTGCAAACACAAATGTGGTATAGAACAGGAGGATGTGTTTTTACATATATATTTAAACTTGTCTATAAGATTGGAATGGAAAAGGTTTATTTTCTGGACATTACATTTAAGTGGTATTGTGTGATGGAGATCGATAAGTAGATACTTAGAGATACAGATGGACAAACAAGTGAATAAATAAAAGTACCAAAAATCTGTCTTGGAATGTTGCCCTCCACAGATGTGTCATGAGGTCAAAAGTACTATCTCAAAAGTCAAAGCATTACTGGAAGAAGTTTTATCATCTACATTAGCTAAGTACAGCCTGGGTGCTAACAGATGTCTCACATCATCTTAATTTTCACGTTACCAGGATTAAAAATAAGGGAGTTTCTTATATCTGATGCTCTTACAGTTAAACAATGGGTATTACACATAGTGCGCGTGGTTTGTGTGTGCACGCGCGCACGTGTGTGTGTTTGTTTGCCACAAATTATGCGATAATCTTGCTACCTGCTCCATAGATTTAGGTGAGTGACAGGACATGTATTTTTCAAATGTAATTGCTACAGTGCTATATCCCAAATACTAATATCTGCAAAAAATGATTAAATGTATTCAACTGTAGGTTTTGCAAAATTATGCCACTGTATTATTTTAATTTTAAATATGAAGTCACATTTTCATGATTGTGGGCTACACATTATCTCTTAAATATAACATGAAATTAGTGAACTCAGAAAAACTAAAGTGAAAAAAAGATGTTTTTCCTTTTATGGAAAGGAATTCACTGTCCAAAACTCTGTTACAGTTATACTAGTCAACCACACTACCACAGTATCCATCTTGGATACACCAGAACACATCTGTCTATACAGTACAAGACTCAGAGGTGCATGCGCAGATTGCAAATCCAGTGCACCTAATGAATATATATTTACAATAGACTGCAACCAAGGGATAAAAGAACTGAACAGAAGAATGCGAACAAGTCGGCAAGTGTGCTCACATAAGAAGTTGTTCATATTCTCTAATCTTATAAACATTATATAGCTTGAGGTTCTGGCATCTTCTGGGAAACTTTATGCAGTTATACATTTGCCACCTAAGGATGAACCAAGAAACAATAAATCTACTCCATTGTGTATTTGCTGGCATGCACTGTTCTGGAAAGATAGCTAACCTGTTATGTTATACAGACATATACAAAACAAGATAGATGTTTTTATTTGTAGGGTAATACAAATATGCTTTCCTTCCTCATCCTTGTACATTAATGCATTGATCCTTTATTTATTTATTTTTTTTGGATTTGCTCTTATCTGTTCAGCCATGCCAAACCTGAGGAAGCATATGCCTGGTAAATTTCATAGAGCTTTAGTGACAAAATATATCTTTAATTAAATTTAATTTTATAGTGCATCTAGGGATGGAGTGCACATTCAGCTTACTGTCTTCCACTAAAAGATGAAATAATCAATCTTTGGACCATGGTTAGAACACTATCCCCCAGATTGTGCAAGCCTTGCACGGCATGCAGGATTAGTGCAGGAGCTCTAGAAATCAATATGTTTGCCATGCAATCCAGGAATAGCCTATAGGGGCGTGCACGAGTGCTCCTGCACTAGTTCTGCATGGACTCAGCCCCTGTATGCAAATAACCCCATTTGTAGGAGAAATCCATGCAAATGAGGTGAATTTGTGATTCAGGAAGGTGGAAACTGGCCGTGCAGGGCTAGTGTAATCTGCAGAAATGTACTCTGTTAGTAATGGAGTACATTTCTGCAAATTCCAAAACGGAGCTGTGACAGCTCCAAATAAAGGGTGCATATCATGCAGGAAGCATGCCAATGGCGAAGTATAAGGCCATTAGCATTGAAAACAGTTTAAAAAAAAAAAAACGTTATTATTTTTTTTAGCCGATCACGTCTGTTTAAGAGTAGGGCAGCGGTGAGCAAACGGGATTGGGCTAAAAAAAAAAAAAAAAAAAAAAAAAAAAAAAAAAAAGCATTCTAACCAAAATCACTATTCTGCCATTATAGTCAATGGCAGGCAAAAGACAACATGGCCAGTGGTTGTTAAGGGGGGAGGCTCAGTGTGAGACATGTAACTATGCATTAGCAGGCAATCCTATGCAAATGAGGGGAATGATAGTGAAGCCCAGATTTCCCCCAGCATACTAGTCAGGCCCCAACAGTGTAAGAGCAGGAATAGCTTGGTGCAAGCCTAGGAGTTAGCTGACATCATACAGGGGGGGGTTGTCAGCCATACTGTAAGCAGATTGGAGCACTGTGGCTCAGGTTTGCTCCTAGCTTAGCACAGCTAGGCAAGGGGGTGTGTCTGAGTCTGCTAGCATTCTTTACATTGCCTAAGTGGGTGTGCACACTGCGCACTGGGTTTTAAAGGGTAAACCAGGAAATAGCAGCTCCATGCACATTTGAGCACTGTGTTTGCGGGGCACGCCTTTGCGCTTAAACAGGAAGGCAATGGGAAGGGAAAACAGTAGTAGGAAGTTAAGCAAGGAAAACTAGCAAAGCTGGCAGGTGAAATGTATCAGAATCAGCCAATTACACAGGCAGCAGACCAGCCAGGCCCAGAGCTATGCAAACACCTTCCCCTCTGTTTTTTCCCATACTCTACACCACCGGTATACACAAGCGGGGAACTTTTAACAAACAAAACTACAAAATGATAGGGGCTGCAATAGCTATCATACAACAACATGTGGAAGAGGCTGAGGGTGGTGAGGATGTGAATGCTGTCGACCAACCCACAGTGAGTAGACAGAGATGAGTGTACAGACCCAAGGTAACCTACCAGGGGCTACATGAGATGGAGATAGTGGAGTGCTATAGGTTGGACAGGGACCTCTTACAGCAAATTGTTGAGCTGTGCCAGCCACGCCTGACACAGAACTAACAGAGGGAAACCCATCCCAGTGGATACCAAGGTATGTGTAGGCCTAAGAATATTAGTTACAGGTACCTTCCAAAGGCCAACTGGGGATATGATGGGGATCTCAAAGGCATTAGCATCCAGGGTACTCCACCAGTTCCTGGATGCCATGTCAGCACATGCCGGTGAGCACGTATATTTCACCAACACCCTTGAGGCTTTGCCCAGCAATATGCATCTGTTCCACCAAATAGCAGAATATCCTGAGGTACTTGGTGGTATAGACTGCATGCACATATGCATCAAAGCACCACCTGGTGAGCAGGGTAGATTCTACATCAACCGCAAAGGCTTCCCCTCCATCAACTGCCTGGTCATGTGCAATGCCCAGGGCATAATAATGAATGTGTGTGCTGGCTGCCCTGGAAGCTATCACAATTCCCACATCTGGCATCTGATGCAGCTGCACTAGAGATTTGCCAATGGGGACATCCCTTACAGTCACCTAGTGGGGGATGCTGGTTATGCACTGGAGCCGTGGCTGATGACACCCATCAGAAATGCACATACACCCGAACAAGAACTCCATAATGAGACACATGTACAGACCAGAATTATACTAGAGCATGTGTTTGGGATGCTCAAGTCACAGTTTCGGTACCTGGACACATCCGGTGGAGCCTTGCTGTACTCACCAGCAGTACGGTCAGCACCCGGTGATTTCTTCTGTCTACCTGATGAATCTGGGCATCTTGGGGCAATGCAGCAATTGCCTCATGTACACAGACAACCCTCTCCTCCTACCATCCAACACTACAATCTGTGAGAGATGCACTTATATAGCCAAACTGGAAGAAAAGCTCTCTTCACCCAAGACTGGACTAGACAGTCAAGAGGAGAAGGTAAACACTTGCACCACACCACACTCATCACATAGTCCCTCAAAACCTACACCACCAAAACACACACATAGAAACACAAAACACACACCTACATTCACTGAGGCTCTCAATAAAAACCTGCCCAAGCATCAGGGACCTCCAAAGCAGAAATGCAAGCAAACTCCACCCCCCCAACACAACCCAAATGACACATAGCCCACAAACTCAGTGTGCCACTCAACCACAACCCATAAGGCATAACAACGTACCCAAAACTCTAGTCATAGGTGACTATAGTCAGGCACACTGATGTTCCACTAACCAGGCTAAACAAGGAGAAAGTTACGGTCAGCTGCCTGTCAGGTGCCAGGATCCGTCACATAACGCACTCACTCAGGTCACTCCACAACAAGTACAAATATGGCACTGTTATTGTCCATGTTGGTGTGAATGACCTGAGATGTACCTCCCTGGACTACATGAAAAGAGACATGGAGGAGCTCTCCAATCTTGTAGCCCAGGCAGGTATGACCCTAGCCCTGAGTAGCATCCTGCCATCACCCAGAATGATAACACAATAGAAAAAAATCAGCTTACGCCTCCCGCTATGTAGTCTTGGGAACCCGGTACAAACTTCTGCAATAGTTGTACCAAAATGCTGTGAAATTCACTGTAAAAATCACTTCCAAAACAACGAAAGCAGCAGCACTTGTAAATAAAGATAAATCCACAGTTTATTTTTAAAAGCACGACACAGTTAGTAAGTTAAGCGCTTTCACCTGTGTACATAACAGGCTTCATCAGAACTAACTTCTACTTTGGTTCAGCCAAGTTTAAATGACTTTTTTTGGTGCCAAAAATACGTACAAATTTAAAGACGTACCATACCAAAAACTTATGCCCTTTAACATGCTGCTAATGTATAGCGCTATAACAGTCATATAAAATGTGTCTAATTCATCCACTTATAATATTATTGAAGAATAAAAAAGATTTAAAACAACATAACTTTAAAAATTTTTTTTTAAAAATTCATATATGTGTATTAATGTAAAAGAATATATGTATCAACTTAATAAATGTATGCAAAATGAACTATTAGACATTCCTTTTCCAAATATATGTAAACTGAATGTTAAATGTTCATAAATTTGTTTAAAAGTATTCTAATAATATTTTAATAAAGATTTAATAGAAACGTTATCATTCAAACCAGGTGATGTGGAGGCATCCATATATAGTTGCCACCACATTTTACGATATGACAAATACCCTTTACAGTCACCACCTCTAGGGTCCGACTTGATAATATCAATTATACCAAATGTAAACCGATGGTCAATGCCAAACTGGTTAATATGTCTGTATAGGGCATTCCTGTCATCACACTTTTTAATACATGTGGTCATAGATCTGCTTATTAAGCTGCCTCTCAGTCTTTCCGATATAGAAAGCTGGACATATGACACATAAGGCAATATAGACCACAAACTTTGTTCTACAATTTCCTTGTTTAAATTTAATATTGGACCTAGAGATGTTATTCAGTTTTACAACCTTCTTAGTGTTAATCAAATAACAAAAATTACAATTACCACATTTATGTGTATGCGTGGGTACCACAACGTATATAAAATCCAGTTTAATAGATAGAAGTGAGCGCTTTCACATGCTCCACTGGCATGCTTCTTCAGATTTAACATACATTTACTCCAAAGAATTTAAATAGCAAGGACTTAATTAGATAATTAATTAAATATGCAACTGAAGGGTGGAGATTTTTAACCACCTAAGAAAATGCCTTTAAAAGGCAATATTAACTGCTCAAAAGAAGAAATAAAATTAAACAATATACAATATGTATAAAAACATGTTCTTATATAATAACAAAGCAAATAAAGAAGCAAAACAAACAGAACAAAAACAAGAAAATATACATCACCTATTCTACAAAAACTCTTTCTCCAAAAAGCTTTAAAAATAAGCTTATTGTAGCATAGTCCCTATGCCACAGAGGGTATGATATTAAAATGATGGAGAAAGTAAAGAGGCAAGTAGTGAAGGGATGGGGGACTACATACACCCCTTTATTAGGATTAGCACACAGAAATTCATATGATAGCAATATTTTTACCCCTAAGTCTATTAATTTAAGCAGAAGCTGTATTCTCGCATATGGACCACACACATTCAAGGTAAAAGAAATATTAAACAAAAATTGGAACATCATTCAATCTGATGCATATGTCTCTAATATAGTAGGGAACAGACCTCACTTTGTTAATAAAATGGGCCCTAATATCAAAAGTATTTTAGAGAAGGGACCAATAAAAATATACGATGTACCCACGCATACACATAAATGTGGTAATTGTAATTTTTGTTATTTGATTAACACTAAGGAGGTTGTAAAACTGAATAACATCTCTAGGTCCAATATTAAATTTAAACAAGGAAATTGCAGAACAAAGTTTGTGGTCTATATTGCCTTATGTGTCATATGTCCAGCTTTCTATATCGGAAAGACTGAGAGGCAGCTTAATAAGCAGATCTATGACCACATGTATTGTATTAAAAAGTGTGATGACAGGAATGCCCTATACAGACATATTAACCAGTTTGGCATTGACCATCGGTTTACATTTGGTATAATTGATATTATCAAGTCGGACCCTAGAGGTGGTGACTGTAAAGGGTATTTGTCATATCGTGAAATGTGGTGGCAACTATATATGGATGCCTCCACATCACCTGGTTTGAATGATAACGTTTCTATTAAATCTTTATTAAAATATTATTAAAATACTTTTAAACAAATTTATGAACATTTACATTCAGTTTACATATATTTGGAAAAGGAATGTCTAATAGTTCATTTTGCATACATTTATTAAGTTGATACATATATTCTTTTACATTAATACACATATATGAATTTTTTTTTAAATTTTTTTTAAAGTTATGTTGTTTTAAATCTTTTTTATTGTTCAATAATATTATAAGTGGATGAATTAGACGCATTTTATATGACTGTTATAGCACTATACATTAGCAGCATGTTAAAGGGCATAAGTTTTTGGTATGGTACGTCTTTAAATTTGCACGTATTTTTGGCGCCAAAAAAGTAATTTAAACTTGGCTGAACCAAAGTAGAAGTTAGTTCCGATGAAGCCTGTTATGTACACAGGTGAAAGTGCTTAACTTACTAACTGTGTCGTGTTTTTAAAAATAAGCTGTGGATTTATCTTTATTTACGAGGGCTGCTGCTTTTGTTGGTTTGGAAGTGATTTTTACAGTGAATTTCACAGCATTTTGGTACAACTATTGCAGAAGTTTGTACCGGGTTCCCAAGACTACATAGCGGGAGGCGTAAGCTGATTTGTTTCTATTGTGTTATCTAGTTGCTGCGAATGCCATCTTTTTGGTTTTCATCACCCAGAATGATACCATAGTACAAGGACAAAATGATTGACTTCAACAATTGGCTAAGCTTCTGGTGTCATTCTAAGGGGATCCAGTATTTGTCTGCCTGGGAAGACATGATTGACAGACCGCAATGCTTTCCCAGAGGTGGCCTGCACCTGTTGCCCTTGGGATTCTGGGTACTGGCAAAGGCTCTTCCTACCCCTATAGTGCCTTTTTTAGGCAAGGTTCTAATGACAAATTCACCACCATAACAGGTACAAGCAAGCAAAATCTGAGGGTAATGCTACTCAATGCTAAAAGTCTAAACCTCAAAATGTACTCACTCGAGGCAATCCTTAAAATGGAGAACATCGACATCTGTGCAGTGACAGAGACCTGGTTCAAAGCTCCAGAGAGCATCCCTGTATTACCAGGCTAGGGTGGCCTAATGGTTAAGGTGCTTGCCTTACAAACACAAGGCACAGGGTTTGAATCTCACACGAGATAACTGGCTAGGCTTAAAATGGCTCGCAAGGGCAGTTAGCCTAGTACTAACCTATCAACCTATAATTCATACCACACCTTTCGGCCACCTAACCCGGAACAAAGCACTAAAGGTGGAGGCATGTCCATATTCATTAAGGATATCCACATCTCCAGGCTAGTTGCACAACATAATGCATCCAAGATTATCCAAGTGTAACTAACTCTGGGCAAGACTGCAATCCAAATAGTATCTTGCTAGAGACCCCCCAGGATTCCCACTCCTCATTTCTTGATACACTGGAAAGTATTAGGGTACAACCCAGCACCCTAAAAATGGGTGATTTCAACTACCCCACCATTAACTGGGAAAACTACTCATGTACCAACTCTTTTGCTCAACGTTTTCTGGAATTCATAAATTCCAATGCATTAGATCAACTTAGTCAAACCTCCACCATGGGCAGCAATATCCTAGACCTGGTCATTACCAACATGGGCAACCGGTGTTCCACACCAGAGGTCAATTCCTCGTTGGTCAGATCCGACCACAAGCTAATCACCCTAGACATCCATATCCCGCCCCACCCCCAGTTAGGGAAACCACCGTAAAAAACTTCTCCAAAGCCAACTTCATACTTCTTAAGACAGAAATGCAAACTTCATGACACCCATGCAGACGGACAATAGAAGTACAACTGCTGAATCCTACACAAATGCACTTTATAAGCACTTACACAAGTGCATGGATCATGCTATCCCTAATGGAACCAAGAGGCTATCCTCAAAAAAAAGGAAGCCAATCCGGTGGTCCTCTGCCATAAAAAACTCTACAACAGGAGAAAGAAACTGTTGCAAAAAAGAGTAAAATCCCATGACTGGAGGAACTCCCTGGTCAACCTCGATAAGAAGGTGAGATCCCTAATAAAATCCTCCAAAGCTAGTTACGAAAACAAAATTGCCACTGACTCTAAAGACAACCACAAAGCATTATATAGCTATGTCAAGAATCTCAATGGCAACACTCAGATCTGTTCCGAGTTACAGCACAATGGCACTAAATATACAGAACCAACTGATATTGCCAACATCCTGGCAAATAGGTTCAGTACTAACTTTACCCCCCTCTCACCCCCTAGAGGGCCCATCTCTATACCGGAAGAATGCAAAGTTCCTGTAATCAAGGCTGCACAGGTAAAAAACACACTCTGCAAAGCCAAGAACACAGCATCCATGGGACCTGACAATATCCCAGGCTGCGTTCTACATGAACTACAGAATGAACTGGCACCCTACCTAAGTACCATGTTCAATCATAGCCTCACCTCAGACTTTGTGCCCACTGAATGGTGCACCATGATGGTTGTCCCACTGCACAAAGGGGGAGCCACGATGGACCCCGGGAACTACTGACCCATTAGCCTGACGAGCCTGGTCTGCAAGGCCATGGAACGTATCATCATGGAACTCATAAACAAAGACATTGGTAATAGGTTCATATGGTTCATAGGTAGGTACTAGGCTATTAGCCCTAGGGCCTATATAAGCCTAGCTAAAAAGGTATCCTGGCTTTCGCCACCCAAGAAAATTATTTTCCTGTGCCCCTATCGGAACCACAGAAGTGATCCCTGGGGTGAATTTCCTATTTCCCATCCAATCATCAAGATTTTTCTTGAAGAGTGCTAATGAGGAGCTCAGTTTGACATAGATAGATAGTCTGTTCCAGAGTATGGGAAGTCTCTGGGACAGGAATCTATCCCTCCAGCATGTTTTGTTTATTGTGGTGACAAGGTTTAGGTCCCTAGAGCGTGTAGCTCGGAGGGATTGGGATTTCTTTAAGTGGAGCATGTCCAACAGCTCTGGGTTTGACATAGCTTTGCATGTTAGGCAGAGATCGCCTCTGAGTAGGCGATATTAGACGGAGTAAAGCTGGAGTTTTTTGAGATGGTCTCCATAGGGCATCTGTTTGAGGCCAGTAATCCTCTTTGTGAGGTAGTTCTGTGGCCTTTCCAGTTGTTGTAGATGTCTTGTGTGGTACATACCAAAAGGGGCATTGTACTCTATAATGGGTCTAATGACTGATGAGTAGAGGGGAACGATGACCTCTTTTTTTCTGGATGAGAAACCTTTTGTGATGAGGTGAGCCATGTAGAAGGATTTCCTAACCACTGTGGCGATGTGATTATCAAAGGAGAAATTACTGTTCACCTGTATCCCAAGGTCTCTTATCACACATAAGCAGCCCTTCAGCACCACCCTCAGTACTGGCACATCCACAAGGTAAGTAACTCAACCTACCAAGTGCCGAATGTAGTAGTATGTGTTGTTACCAGTATCTATGGTATGGATGTGAGCATGCAAAGGAATTGGTTGGCTGAATGATTTGCCAGCAGATAGCAGACACCTATAGTGGCATCATCAGATCTGTAACAGTACTACACATGGTGACAAAACCCACTGCAGAAAATGTGCTGGGCCATATGTGTGTCCATATACATGCCGGTCAGGGAGGTTCACATACCCAACAACAGTATCAGCCAGCAGGACAGGTGTAGCCAAACACAAACAAAGACTGTGCTAAGGCCTCTGAATGATGCCTATGGGTAACCCCCCCCAGGCCTACACTGACAGACTACATCAAGTCAGGCAGTGGGAAGTTAGTGCTGAAGGGTAGGAAGTCAGAAGCTAATATGTAGGTCAAGCAAACCTAAGACCTGTAGTACACTGATATGCTTTTAGTCAGCATGATAGGTTAGAATACAGACTGAAATGGAGTACCTGACATACCAGTACAGTCATAGCAAATGTGTACAAGTGTCAGGTGTGCCCCCGCCATCCTATGTAGAAATGTAGAAACAGTCAGGTGTGCCCCCCAATCCTACGTAAACATGTAGAAACAGTCAGGTGTGCCCCCCCAATCCTATGTAGCCATGTAGTAACAGTCAGGTATGCCCCCCACTCCCACGTAGACATGTAGAAACAGTCAGATGTGCCCCTTCCCCCAATCCAGCATAGAAATGTAGTAACAGTCAGGTGTGCCCCCCCCAACTTCTGTGTAGAAATGTAGAAACAGACAGGTGTGCCCCGTCTCCCAGTCCTGCATAGGAATGTAGTAACAACCAGGTGTGCCCCCTCCTCCAATCCTGTCTAGAAATGTAGAAATAGTCAGGTGTGCTCCCCCAACCCTACTTAGAAATGTAGTAACAGTCAGGTGTGCTCCCCAAACCTATTTAGAAATGTAGTAATGGTCTGGTGTGCCCCCCAATCTGATGTACACACGTCGTAACATTCAGGTGTGCCCCCAAGTTCGATGTACACACATCGTAACAGTCAGGTGTGACCCCCCCAATCCTATGTAGAAATGTAGTAACATGTATGTGTAGGTATAATACCAGGAGAGCACAGATGCCCAAAGGTGGCCATGGTAGCAGGATAGATTGTAGCATTTGCATAATATGCCATTGTATATGTGTTAGGTTGGTGTATGTTTCATATTGTGTGAGAGTGGTCAGTATGTATGCATGTTGAGGCATGACCTGGTGGCCATTGCCCACTACTGCTGATGACAGGGCCAAGTCCTCACAACTGCAGTGCCAAAGACAATTCCCACCATTTTAACACATGCTAGCAGTAAGCTATTGTAAATGTATGGTGGTAATATGTGTCACCATCTGAAAGATTGACATGACATGGCTGTTTGGCTAGATATACAAGCAGTACACAGGGAAGTACCCCAGACATACAGTATATAATGTGTAACTGGGAAATGGATACATCCTTGGAATTATACATACAGGTATGCATCACATTATCTGGTCCTGTAGTAGGGGATACCGGTGTTGTCTGCCCGGACACCTGCAGATCACAAAGGTGTTAGGACTAATGTATTGGAAAACAGCTGATGTACCTGCACATGCCAGCATAACTGGAATACCCCATGCATATCTGTGTGTCAGATGCAAGTAGTGTCCATAGCACACATGCACCCAGCTCACCCAAATACCACCCATAGGTACCTCTCTGGTCATATCCCTGCTGTGGGAAATGGGTACAATATGATCCCACCTGTATATGGCAATAACAAAAGAATGCAGCATGCAGTGCAGATGTCCCAAATAGGTGTGTCCCTAGCCATAGGTAGCACCCTGGCAGCATCCACACCACCTGATCAAGACTGATAGAAGGTATTGGCATGAACACCTAGCACACCTACCCTGTCACTCCAGGGGAATATACTGTATAGCGGTCTGAGACTGTAGGAGTGACAGAATGCAATGGCCTGCCACAGCCAGCCTGCATCAATGCCAAATGGCCCACAGGCTATTGCCAATGCATGTTATGTCATGGACACCCAAATATCAACATAACATACTCCACATAAGCCATATGCAAGTCCATGTGGACAAACCACAGTAACATGTCCACCATGTCCTACAGCATGAACTGTGGACCAACACCAAAACACAGCTGTGATGGGGTGATAGCCATAGGGAAAATATAAGAGAATGTATGCATAATGTATGGAAAAGGATAGAATAATAGAGGGGGGGTGGTGGCATGGGCAGCATGGAATGTGCAAGGTCCAACACACAGCTGTGTGCACCCACTATCCCTGGCTGCAAACACAGAAATGGGTGGCCATATACCTACCCATGCACCACAGTAGGGGTAATGTCCTGACTCATGGCCCCTGCCTCTGGGTAACATGTGCGAATCTGTACAGCTGTGAGGAATTGCCACAGCAAGATAAAGCGATACTGTCAATTTGATGGATGTACAATTATGGAAACCTCTTCCATCACTGTTCCAAGGTGCTGGACTGGATACACAGACCCGACATCAAGTGTCTGCAGCTCCCCCTCCAGAATGGCATAACTTACCATGAATATGTAGGCGTCTGCCCACAATACTGGATACAGCTGCAGTCACCCTTGTCCTGCAAGATATCACTGTGAGCAAGAATGTCCACCTGACAGTACATGAGAACAGAAAACATCACAGTGTATAACAGTACACATGTCTGATTATCTCTGCTAGCAGTAGTAACATGTAGCAGAAGCAGCACTTACACCATCACCTACAGTACACACTATCCCCTGCACAGTTTGTCCCCATATTGCCAAATGATCTACGGATACCCTGCAGAAACAGTTTGCTACCTATAGGTGTTCAACACAAAGGTCTGCACTGGAGTACAAACTACCTGGAATGGATCCACACATTCAATACAGAAGGGCATACTGGGCATGACCACACACTTAAACAAATGAAGCCCACGTCTGCAAACAACAGTGGACCATACATATCTGACAGTTGCAGATGTTAGTGCATACACTCCTCAGTATGCACCAGTCATGCTTTGCACACACAGTGGATAGGAATACAGACATATATCCAAGGAAAACACACTATTATAAGCCAAAAGTAGACATACATAGATGTGTGGAAGAGAGTGCCTGTGACAAGGAGCCATCCATTATGAGGCCTGTCCCACCCAGCACACAGCCAAATGATGACAACCACGTGAGGTATAACTGTCACTTACTGTAAAGATTAGCCACCGGTATCCGTCAGCACCCTACTATGACAAGCCTGCTGAGGTCATCCACTTTGAAATACACCCTTGGGAAAGATATAGCCCAGTAATCTCTGTGGCATGTCCCATAACTCCATTTTGCTGTAGTGTGATAAACTAGTTATGTAGGAGTTCTAATCCCAGACATGGCAACTGTGTGTGTGTGTGTGTGTGTGTGTGTGTGTGTGTGTGTGTGTGTGTGTGTGTGTGTGTGTGTGTGCGTGTGTGTGCGTGTGTGTGCGTGTGTGTGTGTGTACACAGCAATGCTTTTTAGGCTAGTCACACTCACTACAATTCAAGTGCCCTACTTTGGCAAGGCTGCTGATGTCATGCACTGTGAAATGCACCTTTCAGAAAGCTGTAGCCCAGTAAACTCTATGGCACATCCACTGTGTACTGCTGTAGTGTGATAAACTAGTTAGGTAAGAGTTCTAATCCTTGATGTAGCAACTGTGTGTGTGTGTGTGTGTGTGTGTGTGTGTGTGTGTGTGTGTGAAGTCTCCTGATGTCATACACTGTTAAATACACCTTTCAGAAATCTGTAGCCCAGTAATCTCCATGGCACGTCCTATAAATGAGTACTGCTGTAGTGTGATAAACTAGTTAGGTAGGAGGTCTAATCCCAAACATGGCAACTGTGTGTGTGTGTTCCACTCTGTGTAGGGAACCAAGCATTTTATGCTAGTTACACTCACTATAACAGCTTCATGCTGTAGTGTGATATAGAACTCTGGTAGGGGTTCTATTCCCACACATGGCAGTTGTGGATGATTTTGTGTGTGTCTATGTCTGTGTAGGGAGCAATGCATTTTAGGCTAGTCACACTCACTACAATTCAAATCCCTACTTTGGCAATCCTGCTGATGTCATTCACTGTGAAATACACCTTTGGGGAAGGAGCACTCCAATAATCTCTGTGGTGCGTCCTATAACTGCGTAGTGCTGTAGTGTAGTAAACTAGTTAGGTAGGAGTTCTAATCCGAGACATGACAGGTGTGTGTGTGTGTCTGTGTTTGTCATTCATATCCCAGGTGGATGGGAGTGTGCAACAACTGGTCTCAATGTGTAACGGGTTTTGTAAATTTCTTGCATGTTGGCCCTAGTGTACATCACAATGTCTAACAAACAGGGATAACAGATGTGAAATAGCCAAGAGGCTGGGGTGCAACTCCATACCCCTACATGTGACATCAAGGCAAGGTGAACAAAGTTAGTAACCCTTGTATTACCCAGAGAACACTCTGAACCCATGTCTCATACACACACACTTGCCTAGGCAACAGCTATGTTGGTAGTACCCTGCATGTTGCCGACTGATAGTAACCATGGTGTAATTGCTGTGGGCTACAGAGGGCATGGAACCCTGTCCATCAGTCCAATAGGCACGTCCATGTAGACAGTGCGCCTTCCCTATGTTTCCCACTGGACACCTGCAACACATGTGGTGCCATTAAATGTGATGCACAAAGGACATACCATGCCTGAAACACATGCCCTGTATAGCAGATGCCACCGACACCAGGGAATACCTGTATCATGCTATCATTGTAGGTGCAGGGTCAACCTGCTGTCCATTAACATTTCCCAACACATGAGGCCAGGACTGGCACATCTAATGATAACAATCTGTGTGCACAACATGGGCCAGATACCCCCAGGTACAGTTTCACATGTCATTGTACATGCATGTGGGATGTGTGCACATTCCAGACACCGTCCATGTCATAGACTAAGGAACACATACATGGCAAGCAATGCACAGCATAGGCCACTTGCAATAGTTACCCAGGTGACTGGATGGTGAATACAATACCAACCTGTGTGGGCAAATCCAGACACTACACCCTTGAGCCACACTGCAGACCATTGTCATGTGCCCTGATGCCAAGGTACACCCATCACCTAGCCTTGTATAGCCATCTGGCACAGTCGACCACTACACACCCGTGAAGCAATGCACCCATGCATGTCATTACTGGCACCCTGTGTATGTGTGTGTGTGTTGTACAATGCCTACGACCACATTCACACTCACTACAACCCTCATTTGCATACTGAAGCATGATGTCTGATGTCAGCCACCTCCACATACCCTTTGCCCATATAACCTCCATATGACCCCTGTGGTGCATGTGATACCTGCACAGTACTGTGTTGTGGCAATCTCACTACTGATAAGTTGTATTCCTGGCTCTGCCAAGTGTGTTAATGTGTGTGCATCCCTGTGACAGTGTGGCTGTGTTGATGCTGACACCTGTTCATGGGGACAGCCAAGTGTACTACACCTACCATATAGCTACCATATCACTGTTGCAGATGTCACTCACCATCACATATAGGTTTGGAGGGCTCCTCAGCATGTAACCTATATGGTGCATCTAATAACTGCATAGACATGTGATAGCACTGCATAGTCATCAGGGGGTTGATACCCTGTACTAGTAGGTGTGTGGCACAAACATGCTTATGTTTTATTCTTCCACCCCTCCCTGACTTATCTTTGCCTTTGTCTGCCTCTCTCCCTCTCTGGTGGATGTGGAGACTTACACCTGCTTTGCTTAGGCAGTAGCATGTGTATTTTAAGTGATGCTTATGATCAGCTGATGACCTCTGCACAAATTGCAGCCCTTCTCTAGTTGATTGCATGTGGAAAAGCTGTGGTAACATTCCCATAGCCAATTGCATGATAATACACTCCAATATCTAGGAACATCATGTTGGTGTTGGACCTTTTCAATCACTGTGAGCAGGAACTTGATCTGTTGTTTGGCAAACAGCATCACAGATGGGTTGGGGATTTACCTCTAACAACATACACTGTGGAAACAGGCAAAAACAGGAGGGTGATGTGTCTGACCTGACTACAGACTGTAAGTGCTGCTATACTGCATTTGGAGTAATTTTGGTTTAACAGGATGTGTTTGGATATGGCTGTCCTACATGTTTTAATACCTGTCATGTCAGTGCTATGTTTATGAGGAAACCCCCATCTGTAGGGTTATCTGCAGACTGGGCAGTATGTGGTGCCTTTTATTTCATATGTTACCCACAGAGTACCTGTCTGTGAACTGCAGAAGGTAAGTGAGGATTGCAGTCTGTAGATGGTGACAACCATGAGAGTTACTGACTTCATAACCCTCATAGGTCCTATGTTGCAACAAACCCTGTTACAACAGTAAATGTATGAGGTTATCACAGCAACATGTCAATATTGGCCCTGTGTTTGTGCCTCCAGCCACAACTCTGTCACCCTTTGTACATATGTCATGCAGTAAGAGGTGCATATGTGCTGTAGACCATATTTAGTGACATCATATCTGATAACAAGCCAGTGAGATATCAGACTGCTACACATGTTATGTATAGTAGAGGTTATCTTGAATGACATAACCTGGACATTCTGTGGTTATGTGTACAGTACTGAGGTCTGTGTACTTATGATGATTGTCGACACTGTGTGTATTGTTTATATGTACCCTGGCCTGAGTACAGACTGTGGTAGATGTCATTGTTTTTGGTTCTGGTCTATCTGATGTTACATGCTGCTCCACTGTATGTTACCCTATCGGCTTACATGTTTGTTGGGCCAAACACACACATGTCCCATACCACATACAGGCATTGGACCACATTGTGTAGCGGGCCAGTATATGTAGGGATAGTGTATGAGTGGCACATATGAGGATGGTGTTGAACAGATAGTCCATATACTGTAATGTTACGGTAACTTACCATATGTGGCTGTGGCTGTGTTCACATTGGTTGTGGTTATGCACTTTCACACAGGTGTCTGCTACTCTGTGCTCTGACATGCCTGTAGAGCCTGCTATATATGCAGGTACATGTGTATTCCCCTATAGGACATGTTGACCAGTGTTGAGCCAGTATGCCTGTAGCCTGCACAGTACTTTGTGACATGGCTAGCAGCTTAATGTACTTACCCAGTGAGATGTCATGTCCAGATACTTGCCAGATGTACTGCTGCCAGGCCACCATAACAGTCATGTATGTCAGACAAAGCAGTGGGATGCAGTACAGATGTATGTAAATAATTAGTGGGTAGCGTGTGGCCATGGTGCCTCTGTACCAATGGTTATTATGTGTCAGGACAGACAGGGGTGTGTGAATGCATAACCTATGGGGGAAAATGTATACCAGTAGGTATGTGTTATACCCATCTACATGGCTGTTAACATCCATACTGTCAGGCTTGGTCCACATGTCTTGCACTAAGGGGTTCTATGCATACCTGTGGACTGTCCAGAGTGGGTCAGACTGTCCACATATATTGGGCAATATGTCTGCTGTAGTTCACAGCAGCATTACTGTGCTAGTAGTGGTACTGTACTATGATGTCCTTGGGATGTCTGTCAGTAGCCAATGGCGCACATGTTAAAAGCAGATGTGACCTCCCACACACACCATGTCTGTGAAGACAATCCCTATTACAGTAGCAATAGTCTACAAATATACCTGCCATATATACCTGACATCCCCTTGCACTACAAAGTTGGGACTATAGGGGCTGAGGTAGGGCTCCATTCCATGTTCAGGACATACGGTGAGCATATATGTATATATAATTCTCCATATATCTATAGGAATATATACAGATATACATATCGACATACATAGATGGATATGTATATGTACATAGCTATACATATAAACACTCACATATATGCATATACAGACCAATATATGTCTACACATATACAGATATACATATGCACATATATGTATGGATATCTACATATATATTGACAGTAGTCGGTATATCAGAATAGATATGTATGCACATAATGCACATATAGTTATAGATATCTACATATATACCAACATAACTAGGCATATCTGTACACATATGATGTTCATATATATCTATATATATATATATATATATATATATATATATATATATATATATATATATATATATATATATATATATATATATATATATATATATATATATATATATATATATATATATCTATACGCACATATATCTATATATAGATATATGTATATCTATATATACATATATGTATATATGTGTGTGTGTGTGTGTGTGTATATATATATATATATATATATATATATATATATATATAAGTATAAATATATATGTACATACGAAGAGATGTACACATGGCCATATATATGTTGCGCTATACAGATGTGTATGCAGACATATGTATGGGTATACATGTGTATGTACATGTAGACATATATAGACCTATTATATGTATACAATCATATTCCTGCCATGAGTAAACCTCACGGTTGTGTATACCCTCAAAAATGTTTCTCACCATATGTATCTCCTATGTGTACATTATGATAAAAGAACATATGTGATGTAACAGTCATATTAATAACAAGGACTACACAATTTAGGAACTAAAGGCAATTAATTGTTCAATACTACTCAATATGTGTATTAACAGCTATATTGGTAAAACAACAGCTGTCTTCACAGTGGTCATGGTGCACTTGTTAAGTGCTGTGACTTCAGTGTACAGGGTTCTGGGTTCAAGACCTGCAAGGGCTGCTCATTTTGTTGCTGGGCAGAACAAGGGCTGTCAGATACAGAGTGGTTAAGGCAGTTTTGAGCAGCTTTAAGTGGGTTTTCATGCGTTTGCACAAAGCTAAGCAGTGCTGAGCTATGGGTAAATGTACGGGCACTTACACTGTGTAGACTTTGCTTACCACTGCTCAAATCAGCTCAGCTGTTATATTGCAGTAATCTTGATACTTGCTAAGCATGACTTAGCCCTGGTAACCAGGTCACACCACCCAGTCTGATAATCTGTAATAAGTGTATGTAATGCCATGTGCAATACATGCACCTATGTGCTATTATTCCAGTAGCAAGGGGTGTGAGTGTCATGTGTGGAACATAGATATATATGAGGCCTGTACAGCACTGTTATCCATGTGAATGTGCTACATACAGGAGTAGCAGCCAGGGTACGTTCTTTCACACTGGCATGTAGTGTATCATGGCAGTACTACTGTTGACAGTGCTAACCCAGGCAACAGCATAGAGCTAAATGTAGTACTGACAACAGGCACACCTGTGGGTATAGCTGGACACTGAGGCCTCCCTGTTGTATCCCTGGTGTGTGAGCTGTGTCACAGTATATACTCCTTACTGGGTAATGATCTGTCATGTGGAAAGTAACTGTAGACTACCGTATGTACCCCACATGTTACTGAGGGCTTCCAACATGTAGTTTTGGCATACATAATGTTGTCAGATGTCTGTCTGTCAACACACTCATGCTACTGCATAGCTACTTGCCAAGCTGATGACTGTCAATCCCTGTACAGATGTGCAGATGGCAGGTGTCCAGCTGGGATATGTACAGGCAACCTAAGCTTGACTGACGCTGACATGTCCGCCCAGCTGTGTAAGAACTGGCACATATAGGAGATGTCACACTGTATTATGTTTTTTCTGTCCACCACACAGGTCTTGTGTCAGAGATGTCACTGAAAGTGTGTGTGTTGAGTGCTATCAGTACATGGCTACATCCATTTCTGTTTCTAACATCGTATTCCTGACTAAGGGTATGTTGCAGACTATCATGTAACACCAGCAACTTGCTTAGTGTATGATAACAGTTTTCCACATATGGGCCTGTGTTCCAGCCTCTGTCCTCCACCTACATACCAGGCTTTGCACATATGACATGCTGTCAGGGGTTGTTCTGTAGTGGGCTGAAAGTATGCCATGCTGCCATTTCTGCTATCAGTCCACTGCTGTTGTGTCCCCCACACATATGGTTGGGTTGGGGCCATATATGTGTGGGCTTCACCTACGTAATACATATGTGCCCTTATGCACTCCAGAGGCCAGTGTATGTAACAGTGGTATATGACCCTGTATTATTGAGTCTAGGGGGGGTGCACCATAACTAACCTAGGCTGTTACAACATGTGGGGGTATCAGGGTTAAGCTACCTTAAGGTATTTGTATGTACATTACCATAAAATCCTCCTTAGGTAAATACAGGCCTACTGCCTTCTGCCATACAGACTGTTCTGTTTGTCAGTGTGCTTGTGATAGTGTCAGTTATGCCTTGTTGTGTAGCAGTTGCATCCCATTGTGTCAACTGAGGTCTTTAACCCCTAGGGATTGTGTACAGAGTGTAGATAGAGGCTGTTGAACTATACATCTGTATTACCTACTGTTGATTGTTTGGTATCCTGTGGCCCAGTCTGTGTTTACTATTGTACTACTTGAAAGCCTCGGCCTGGACAGCAACACTTGTAAACCCTTCCAGACTACTGTATTAGTATAACCATTTCACAGTTGCATTACTCTCTTTATATGGGTGTCGGTGTCTAAACAGCTATATGACATGCCATATACAACTGTAATAGTACACAAATAAAGCTTTCCTGTGTATGCAAACCTGTGTGTGGTGTTATATCCTTCCACCTCTCTGTGTGTATATGTTGCAGGCAGCGATTGTCATTTGTATGGATGGCTCATACAGTGTCCAGTTCATAAGGTGATAACTGTAGGCATAGTGGCTGTTCCATATTGTATGCACCTTCTACATATGTATCTTAATATTCATATCTCTGCGTGTGTATGTGTAGTTACATATCTATCTATCTATCTATATATATATATATATATATATATATATATATATATATATATATATATATATATATATATATATATATATATATATATATATATATATATATATGTATATCTGTATCTGCATATATGAGTCTGTGCATATGTATCCTATGGGTGTTGATTGCTTCCACATTGTACATTCCCTATGGGAGCCGGACTGTACTGCATGATATGCTACAGATACCAGCATGAAATCATACAGGTGGGATGGGGTACTGTTAACATCTTGTGTCCATGTTGTGACAGGTCCTGGTTATGGGATCTGCAACAGTTGGTAGTGTATTGCAGGGCAGACGTGTTTGGCTGTGGGGGGGGTACCTATTCGTAGAAGACGTATGTTGTTTGGGGCCTCTCAACCCCATTAATGGTACATGTGGACATGTTCCCATTTTTATCTACAGATGTAGTCCATATATACCTATATAGATATATATATATATATATATCTGCTTACATACATATAAATTGCTGTATATATATATATATATATATAGACATATAGATGTATACATATATATATATATATATATATATATATATATATATATATATATCTACATATATAGATGTGTTATATCTGTTTAGATATTAATATATATATATATATATATATATATATATATATACACACACACACACACACACACACACACACACACACACACACACACACACACACACACATGCATCTACATGTTGAAATACATTCCCTGTACTTTTGAATGACTGGGCTGGATGATATGTTTGTGAAAACATCAGGGGTATGTATATCTGACATGGCTTAGTGGTAAATCACTTTGGCTATGATATGCACGGTCCTGGGTTCGAGCCTTGCAGGGGCTGGTTATTTTGTTGCTGGGCAGAACAAGGGCCATTGGATACTGAGTGATTAAGGCACTTTTAAGCAGTTGAAAGGGAGTTTGCATGGAGGTAAGCACTGCTAACTTCTGGTTACAGTTTCTTATACTCAGTTAGCTTCTAGATTGCTTAACCTGTGTAGGCATTGCTTTGCCCCATGCAAACAGGCTTATACCCACTTACTGCTGCTTAAACGTACTTACTCCTGCTTACCCCCGCACTAATTTCTTTAAAAGAAAAGAAAAAAGTGTTGATAGCAAAGTGGTGAAAAAGGGATGCAAAGAGGGAAAGGCAGTAGGGAAAATAGCTAGGGATGTGCAGGAAGGGTGTAGGGAAGGTCCATAGCAGCCCATTTCCTCTATAGCAACAGCTGTGCATATACACTGAATTTGGAGGTAGATTTGGACACTCAAGCCCTTAAGAGAGGGTTAAGGACAACAATAATATGTTGTGATGCCAATCAGACCAGATTACATGTGTCCAGTGGACATGTGTGTGAAATGGACAGCTATGTATGGGGCGAGTATTTTTGGGGGGGACAGATTGCCCTTATTTTTATCAGGTGAGAGTGGGATGTTGGGGAGGGATAGTATATTTGGGGAGGTAGGTTAACAGACAAGACAAACAAGACGCATAGAGGGACGGTATATGACACATGGGGGGGTAAGCACCTTGATGGGGAGGTTTGTTGGGAAATCAGAAGCCCATGAGCCCCCTAGTGGAAACAGTGGGACTGAAATCCCTACCCATTGGAAGTCACCACTGCACCTTCACAGCCCTGAAGGTGGCTGTGCTGGGGGCTGAGTCACAGAGCCAGGCCGACAGTCTAGTTGCGACACATGGCCCTCAAGCTGTCATAGCAGATCTCTGACCTCCCTGCAGAACTCACTATGCACCACGACCCAGACCTGGCAATGGATGACAGGTTCCTGTCTGCACCCAGTCCCGGGGGGGACGAGCCCCATCCCCTGAAGTGGTTCCACCCGAAGGTGGTGCAGGACCAATGGATGAGGAGGTCCTGGTTTGGACCCCAGACATGTTGGTGCCCGGTGCCATGGCCAGCTGAGGTGGGACAGGTGAGTCCGCTGGGACCAGCCTTCCCAAACGTGCTATAGTGTTTAGATTTTATCATCATATGTGGGTTAGTAATAGTCAACACATTCCAGGGTTAGGTATAACAGCATGCATAGATATTCCCATTAATCCAGACACCAGATACGGAACAGTTACATAGCAAATGGAACACATGCATATATAGGACAACAGAGGTAATAACAACAGCAAGCAGGTACATTGATGGCACCATGCCACTAATGTTGGTATAATTCAATATAGCACATGCATGGAAACAAATTTAAATATATATCAATCAATAGGACATAATCAGAAGAGTGGAGTCATTACATACCAGTTGAGGGGGGGTATGTAGTTTATTGTTAAAGATATGGTGGGGGGAGAGAAAGATGTCAATTAACAACTAGTATATTCCTGTAGTCCACATTACTTTCCTAGTCAGTGCTGTTATCTGTACCTTACAAGTCTTACTACACTACCCTATAGCCTTAGTTTAGACAGTGATATGGCTGTCATCATTGTTATACATGAACTCGTTTTACCTGTAGTATACACCTCTTACCTGGTATACCTGTGGAGGGAATGTTTGTTAACGCTAACTGACAATTTCTACATATACTCCCAGATTCCGGGTTGATGTTGTGCACATAGCTATCCAACTCTTTCTGCATAGACACTGGCCATGTCTTGACCACATGCAGATGTACCAGGACATATCTAGACTATTGCCCTCTTCAACCTTTAGTGATTTACCACTCACATATACATGCTTTCCTACACAGTTATATTATGTAGCACAGTGTGGGTGACAGTAATCAGTAATATTTTATTATTCAGAGCAACTGCAACACACAATTCCATACAATACCAGAGTAAACAGTACCAGTACAGGGTACTGGTACTGGTACCAGTACCAGTACCAGTACAGGGTATCAAGGTCTTTATTTCTCGGCACAGTGTTCGTATCCGACGTACCTGTGGGAGCAATGCTTGTTAGCACTACCTGAATGTTGCCACACAAAGTTCCAGATTACACATTAGTATTATGCACCTACATCTGACTCTGTTACTGTACACAGTCTGGTCACAGCATAGGTTTGCTCTCATAGATGTGTGACAATCAGTTGTATTCCCCGTTTGCTGCCTAAACATCTGGGATCATCCCACAGATTTCCCAAGGGGACAGCGTGACAGGCAGCAGATACGGGCCCATATACTGGACATTCTGGTCTTATCTGTACAGTTGTGGGGTATGATTCTGTATGCAGCCTACTTCCACTCCCAGGATTCAGACCATGGCTTTGTCTGCTACAACTTAAACACTGTCCATCAGAGTTGTGTGTGCTGTATAGATATTGCTGTATATCTTTCTATCTTATGATTCTCCTGTGGTTTTGCATTCTGACCTTGTATTACAACACTCTTATGCAGGATTTCCTAGACAGCTATATTTTGTAGGACAGTGTGGGTGACAGTGATGAGTAATACCTTATTATTCAAAGCAACTGCATCAGTCACAATGCCATACAATACCAAAGTAAACAGTACCAGTACAGAGTATCATTCTTGCATTTCTGGGCACAGTGTTGGTATCTGACAGATCTGTGGGAGGAAGTTTTCTTAGCACTACCTGAGTGTTGCCACACACGGTACCAGATTCCACATTACTATTATGCACATACATCTCACTCTTTTACTGTACACACTCTGACCACAGCTTGGCCACATGGGGGTGTAAATGGGACAGGGCTTCTTACTCTCATAAGGTTTGGGGAGTTGCTAGTGTGCCTGCTTTGTTCTCATACATGTGTGTCAATCAGCTGTATTCCTGTTTGCTGTCTATACATCTGGGATCATCCCACTGGTTTCCCAGGGGGACAGGTTGACAGGCAAGATATAGGCCACTTTACTGGTCATTCTGGACAGTTGTGAGGTATGGTTCTCTATGCAGACTGCTACTACTGCCACGATTCGAACCATGACTGTGTGTGCTAAAAATGCAGCAGTTCACGTCTCAGTTGCATGTGCTGTTCAGGTTTTGTTGTCTGCCATTTCCCTGTTTTCTGTCTATGCGTCTCTCAGTTGTACTAAATGGCCTCTGGCAATTACAGCAGTCATATACAGGCATTCCTACACATTCTATTTATGGTGCACAGTGTGGACAACAGTGCTTAATACAACAGTACTATTACGTGATTGCAAATCTACATTACCATATGATACCAGAGTATACACATGCAGTCCAGCAGTTAGAACATTATTGTCAGGCTATTATGCTTTTATTTACCTACAAACTATATGAGACTCTTCCTACCATATTCTCCAGTGTATGCAGTACTTGCCTTAAAAAATACAGGTTTTATACAGGCAATTAATGTACTAATATTTTAGATTTATTTCCTATGACAGTACATGCAAGAGTATTACTGACCTGCCTCACGCGAGGCCTCCTGGTTTGCGGCCCACTCACTTGCAAATAGAGGAATATTTAGCCATACCTATCCATGATATACATGTGCTGGCAATTATTATAAACATAGTGGAGTGATACTTACACACAGCTGGGACATCCCTGCCATTCTAGCCTCTTGGATCCACTGCTCCAAGAGGTCCCCCTTATGCCACTTCAGGTCAGCATAGTGATGCCTGACCTGCTCACCAGTTCAGGGTATGCCAGTGGCACTGGTGAGGTCACGGGCAAGATGGTCCCAGGCTTCCGCCCTATACTGGGAAACCTGGTAATGGCCCTGCAGCAGTCACTGCTCATGGTCTTTGACAAGGAGTCCTGACATGACTCTGGACTCCTAGATGCACCAGCACTGTGCCCCAAAGCACACCCCCACTCCCCTTCCTGACATGGTGCCTGCAAGGGGAAGCTACAACCGGTTATGAGATGTATTCCCACCTGTTGGGTTTAAGTAGGGCTGATTTCCCACACTTTATCATGATTGGACAGTTTTGAAAAGGCTAGGCTATGGGTAAACCTGCTTACCTAAGGTTGGCATTGTTTAAATGGTATTACACTGGGCACATTGAGTTAGCTGGCCTACACAATGCTTACAACTCCTAAGCTGGCCTGTGCAATGCTTAGCATTGCTTACATTAGACTTTGCATTGTATTTTCTTTATGGCATTGATTTATTATTCATCACATCTTCTATATATGCCTGGTATCCATGATTCATGTGTACATACACTGTATGGGGTCCTTGTGTGTTATTGGGGACTTCAACACTCTGTTACAATTAAACCTCACATCTGGGCTTACTGCTGTACTCCAGTTCACATATTTATGTTATGTAGTGGGTTATGGAACATATGACTGTATGCTGATTCCTTTCACAGTTTTTGTTTGATTTTACTATAGTGAAGACTTGTTTGGTGATACCTCATTCTTCTGTACTGCTGCGATGGCTTGGTGGTTGACTACTGTGACTATGTTGTATAGGGTCCTGGGTTCAAGACCTGCAAGGTTGTTTATTCTTTTGCTGGGCAGAACAAGGGTTGTTGGATACAGAGTGATTAAGGCACTTTTGAGCAGTTGTAAATGGGTTTTCATGGGTTTGCGCGAGGGTAAGCAATGCTAACCTCCGGTTAAATATGCTTACAGAGAGTTAGCTTCAAAATTGCTTACGCTGTGTGCGCATTGTTTACCCCTGTGCAAACGGGCTTAAACACGCTTACCAGTGCTTAAATATGCTTACTACTGCTTATTGGTGCTTACACTTGCCTACTACTGCTTATTCCCGCTTACAATTGGACTGATTTAGACAGCAATATCTAATGGTTGTTGGGAAGGTGGGGGATTTGGAAGCTGTATGGAGTTGTCATTCATTACACATTTTACCTTCCATTTGTATCCATGATTCCTGTGTACATATACTGTATGGGGCACGTGTGCTTATCTGGGGACTTTGCAACATTATGACACTGACTCTTCACATGTGCATTTAATGCAGTATTCCAGTTCACAACTATATGTTATTTAGTAGGGTATATAGCAAATAAATGTTCATAAACTTTCACATGGAAAATGGGATGTGCTGCAGTGGGACTCGAATCGGGAATGCCTGCACGTAAGGCGATCGCTCTGCCCACTACACTATTGTTATACTGCTTCATTTGCATATATCATCCTTGTTAGCCTCTTCAGCCATTTAAGCTGCATTAACCGTAGCTAAGTGATGGGCACACCTGTGCACCTACGGTTAGCTTTAATCGGGTTCATAACAAAAAAAGGGTTTGTTTATTTTATATGTATTTACTATTGCTGTTGTACATGTGGGGGAATGTTGCTGGGGATATGCGGACACCTATGAGTGGTCTCACTCATTCCTTTAGCCTTTCTGCCAGTCTTCATTGCGGGGGCATGCATATTCTGAGAGCTCTGCTCGCAGACATGCTCCCTGCACTCATACACGCTCCATGTAAGATTAGGAGCTCAGGCAGCGCGCCTTCATTAATATGCATGGCATGCTGCCGTCCTGCTCCTAAATGGCCATTTCCTTGCAAGACTAGGCTAGTCCTGCATGGAAGATTAGTAAATCCAGGGGGTATGACTATACTTCTGTGAAAATATGACCTATCATCCTAAAGATGACATAACTATATACATATATATATATATATATATATATATATATATATATATATATATATACATATATATATATATATATATATATGTTAAGTAAAAACAAATTAGGACAACACAAGAGACTCAGATGCAAAAAGTTTACTAGTGTACACCAGGAGGCAAAATACCATACAATACAAGTATAGAGTTTTGTCTGGCATGAATCAGGAAGTGTTTTTTATTTTATAATTATACATTTAAGCTGTGCCCACCTTACTGACGTGGTCAGTCACAGGGCACCTACATTACTATAGTCTACAATATTTTATTCATAAGAAAAAGCTGATGTTATACTTTTTAAAAGTTTTTTCATGAGAATAATACAGCCTTGCAAAGCACCTGGTCAGTTATAATGTCTTTTTGTAAATGTTATTTTTTCAAGGTTTCAGTCCTGCTTGAATACAATAGTCAGTTTAGTCTTGTAATATACTTTTTTGTTTTTTTCGCTGCATTACTTTTAGCAGCTGTGCTTTATCTCTGATAACATTCGCAAGGCCAACCATCTCAGAGGAAGGAAGAAAGATTTTTAATGCTCTATACATTCACTTTTCTGACCCAGCAGATAATCATTAGTGAAAAACATAAGCTTGCTGAGCTGGCTACTGCCAGGGTCAGAGTTCAAACACACTGCAGCTCCAAAGCTTCAAACAATTACATGTAAGATCATTTTTACTGCCATATTGTAAAATAGAATAAAATGCATTACACACTATTTGCTTTTAACCTAGTACTTTATATATGTTTAAATACATATTTTTCTAGCAATATATATATATATATATATATATATATATATATATATATATATATTGCATTAAAAACTTATTTTTACCAATATGGACATTCATATCCTGACTGACTCAGATGAAACCTTCGAATCAATAAGCACTTTTTTCAGTTTTAATTCCTCCCACCACTAAGACACTATAACTACTGACCCAAAAAGGACAAACAAAAAATTGAAAAACATTAATTTTCAGTATCATTAGTCGAGTTCTATCACCCACAATCTCTATAAGTATATTTCTAAGCCCAGAAATGCATTTAGGCAGAACAAGGTGGGTTCAAAGGTGTGTGAGTTTGCAATACTATCTGAAACAGAGATCCCTTCAATATAAGGATGATTGACCTCGATATCTGGATGCTGCAAATAATGTAACCTATTTTTTTCTTTTGCATTCCATACTGATATATAAAACTCAAGCTAGTCTGCAAGATTGTGGAACTTGTGTGCCTAATGAGAGGTGAAAAAGCACATTCTGCCTCTAATTCACTTTTATTGTTGTTGTGTCTTTCGGCTTTTCCCTGTTAGGGGTCGCCATCGCGGAACTCCAGTCCGCTAATGATTGGCAGTAGATTTTTACGTGCAGAGTTGCCAGCTCTGACATACAACCTTCAATGAAGGTATGCCCATTCATGCATGTCTCCACACAGAAGATGTTCTAGCTGAGAATCGAACAGGACAGCGTCTTACTGTGAGGCGACAATGCTACCGCAGCACCACCACCGCAGTATCTCTAATTCACTTTTATTAGAAGCCATAAACTGAAGACTTGCAGATCATGTGGCACATTTTGATTGTAGCATTGTGGATTACAGCTCATCTTGATTCCCTTTCACATTAATGGATTAGTCAGTGGTCAGCCCAAGCAGTGACATGCAGTAAACTCTGCTGAACAACACCTGCATCAGGTAAAACTGCAGGTGGAGAGAAGGGCTCAAACGAATATTATGTAACAGTATTCTATATATAGAATGCCAAGTCAGTACAAAACTGCAAATCCATTCAGACCTACATATCCTTTCATAGATTTGCAGGTTTTTAGTAGGATAATGACCACTAGGGCCTTTATAAGCCTAGTTGTGCAACCCAAATGTGACCCAAAAATTTGATTTCTATAGGAGATGAGTTACTGATTGCTTCTGTTCATCAGATACATAGGTGCCAGACCAGGGTGAACTTCCAATTATCTTTCCATTGGTCCGAGTTGAACTTAAACAGGGATAGGGAGGAGCTCTGCTTCACATGGATGGGGAGCCTGTTCCAGAGAACGAAAATTCTCTGAGAAAAATATCTGTCTCTCCAATGTGTCCTACTTATGTCACAAGCAACATTTAGGTATTTTAATCTAGTTGTTATGATGCTGTTTGTTTTGCGGATGTGCAAAAGGTTCATCAAAACAGGGTTTAGGGGTGCCTTTATATGAAAAGGCATCAAAGAATATCACTGTATTCCTTTTCTCAAAAAAAAGCTCAGGTACTTCTTTAGAACACGTCAGGGAAAATCAGGCACCGCCCAACCTTTTGTTTTGTGTGTTATTGCAGTACTGTACTGATTCCGTTTAATGGTATAACTTTTCACCTGCTTCCAAACCTTAGGTTTGTTAACTGTTCTGATGACTGCAGTATAATTGTGTTCTCCAGCAGGGCTTGTTCCTGGCTCTGATTTGCATCGCGATCTTATTGTACTTTTCAATAGGCATTAATGCGAATTTTTGGAATTACTGATAAGAATCAATGAATGCAAGATTCAAAAGTTCAGTGATTCCATTAATGTGTTAAATGCAATCCAAACATACTTGTTATTTAAACATAATTTTAGTGACTATAGGGGTCTTTTTTTAATGTGGATAGGGCTAATGATGGTTTTAAGAAGAAAAAGATTAAGAAATTGAACAGTGACAAAACTGATTATGATTCAGGTATAGCATACCCAGTTCCACCAGTGAACAGTTTGGGTTTTAATAATGAGGTTGATAAAGGCCTTGTGGACATTAGTCCTTGCCCTGATAATCAAGAGAATGGTATGAATGGGAGAGCTCCTTTAGGGGTAATGCCATTAAGGAGGTCAGAAAGGCTTCTGAACCATGGACAACAAAGCCAGCATTTTTCAAGGATATTGAACAATACTTCCCAGGAGTTTCAAACAACAAGAGGAGGGACAGCCAGGGGGAGGGGGGACAGCAAGGAGGAGAGTGATGAGGTGGTAGATGATGGTGGACCACAGTGCATCATGAATGAACTTGGGGACTTTAAAATATATCATTTTAGTAACTGTGTGGTTACAAACGAGTGGGCCAACCTATTTCAGAGAGGCCTTATTTTTGTTCCCTCACAACTGGCCCAACTTGATGTTGTTTTTATTGATTTGAAATTATTCATTAGAAAATTGAATTTTAGTTTTTATTTGATGAAAAAAGACACATCTCTTATGTGGCCCAACAATGTAAAAAGTCAAGTTGCTTTAATGCACCACTCCATCCTGTTTTATATATTTTTTGAGAAAATATGTAAAAACAATATAAGGAAACTGCTTAGTAAGAAAAGATGCAATTTAGATTTTAATCTGAACAGTGAAGAATTAGAATTATTACAAAACATCTCTAACAATAAGTCCATTAGCGTTATGAAGCCTGATAAGGGGGATGGACTTGTTGTTATGGACAGCAATGACTACATTAGTAAAATGTTGTTGCTCTTGCACTCTGACACCTACAATGAAGTCCCCTTGAATGAATTACATCTTTCATACCGACATATTGATATTATGTTAAATGATCTGTTCTTAGATAACCAGATTTCTGAGACAGAGTTATCATTTTTGACAGTTACCTCCCAAATAACCCCTATTATCTCTGGCATCTCCAAAATCCACAAATGTTTAGTGGATCCCCTCTGCTACCTATTGTGGATGCCAAAACTTTTAAAACTTTCCCACTGGCAAAGTTTATTGATTTTCATTTAAAAGGAGCCTTGGAAATTTTGAGCATTTATTGAAGGACTCCTGGGATTTATTGTCCAAGGTTTCTAATAGGTATTTTTTTGAAGATTTAATTTTTGTTATTATTGACTTTAAGACTTGTTTTCCTCCACCCCCACCCCCCATGATGAGAGATTGGAGATGTTTTATGAATTTCTTTGTGGACATTCTTGTTTTAATCATTCAAGAATCCTAATGTTCAGGACAGTTATGGAGGCTATTTTAGGGAATAATTTTATCACCTTTGGGGACAATTTTTTAGACAGAAGAAGGACGTGGAGTTGAGGGCAGCTTGTGCCCCCATCTTTGCTAATATAGTCCTTACGCAATGGGAATTGAGTGCCATTTTTACATCTGAATGGCCTTGGTATTGGTCTTAGGTATGGCCGATACCTTGATGACATCATTATTTTCTTGAAAAGGGCCCAGGTATAAGTTGGACTCGTTTTTGAGTTCTTAAATTCTAGCAGTGGTTCCCTAAGTTTTACTATGGAATCAAAAGATGAAAGTGTCCATTATTTGGACATCACCCTTCTTAAGGATAGAGTGTATAAACATTTTGTCTCTACACTTTACAGGAAGCCTACTTATCTAAATTGTTTCCTTGATTTCTGGAGCTGTCATCCACTACATCAGAAGAAATTCCTTGTCAAGTGGCAGTGTGTGAGGTTAGCTTGTATGATTAGTGATGATGGTATGTTTGTTCTGGAGAGTGACAATATGAAAAACATGTTTAACACGAGAGGTTACCCTTTTTATTTTTTAGATCCAATTTTTGAGGAGGTTAGCCTCAAAAGTGCTAGCAGTCACTTTGTCCCATTACTGGGGTCTATTGATAATGGATGTATTAAGGACATTGCTTCTAGAAATACCTGTGTTAGCAATGTGGTGGACTATAACAGAGCTTTGGTTTTACCTTATAATGTACATTTTCAAATTATCAAGTACATTATTTTGAGGAATTGGGCTATATTTGATACAGAGTGTGCCCATCAGGACAAGGTGGGTGATAAACCTGTGATAGTTTATAGGAAAGGTCCATGTTTCAAAAACATTCTTAAAAGAAGTTCTAAAGTGTTAAAGGAAGGGGCGATGAAGAAATGTGGACACTGTTCACAGTGCAAATATATTTTTGAAGGGACCTCAATTCAAATTGCAGGATATGGGTCAATCAAACTGCTTCCTACAGTATGTTTGATTGTAACAGCAAGTGTCTAGTTTAGGTAGCCAAGTGCCAAATATGCAAAAGATTTTATGTTGGAAAAACCTTAAAAATGTTTAGGAGTAGAATATACCAACATATCTATGACATCCAGAAGCACAATGACACCAATGCCTTGGCTAAACATATTATGAGACATTACACTCACAGTTTTAAATTTATTGCAATACATCAGGTATATTTAGGTTTGAGAGGAGGGCCAGTAGATTTGTTTTTAGAGTACAAATAATTGAAGTGGCAGTTAAAATGTAATGTCATTCACCCCCACCCCCAGGTATCAATGATTGTTGCCTCAATTTCAAATGTCCTAAAACTTAAAGAGAATTTTTTCTCTGAGACATTTTTAAGTTTTTTCCTTTGTTGAGTTTTGCTGGGGTTCTTGTCATTCTGTGGTTATTTTCATTGTTATTTAGTCTGTTTATTTTTTCATCTTTGGTTTCATTTTGTGATGACTGTTCAATAACATATGACAAAGATGAAGTTGGTGCTTTAAATAATTAATGGGTTCATTTATTGTTTTTTTTAATTAGGGAGGGGTTACTGGTTGTTTAATCTATTAACTTGGTACCTTGTGTTTGCTTTTATTCTGATGAAGTCTAGAGTGTACCATTGACGAAAGTGTCCGATTTCCTTTTTTTTTGTTTTTATAATTGTGTTCTTTATCCAATTTGGAAGTGTGGCTGACCCACTGCTGTTCCTGTAATAACTTACACTACAACTCTCATTGCAGGTAAATTCCTGCAGTCATTCAGGTGGTGTAGTGATATTAAGAGCCCTACACTACTGACAAGAATAAATATTTATCAAACAAATTGCTACAAATCTCTTTTTAGACATTGGTGTATTAGTGATACACTGTATTATCTCTTTGTGCATTATTATCATAACAATTAACTATCATTTCATGGTGAAATAGCTAATTGTGCTGCAAAACAATGATGGGAAAGACATGAAAGCCTGGTCTCTGTACCTAGTTTGTCTATTAAAAGCATTGTGACCAGTTGACAATGATTCAGATTTACATGCAGATTCAGAACAGACTAAAAAAACTGGCACTGATCCAATCACTTGTACCAAAGTATTTGGGTAAGGCATTGGGGGGGGGGTTGAATAAAACACACAGTCTTGATATTGTTTAACATTTCTTTTAACTGGTCTTTCTTTTACTTGTTGAAAATAAGTCACTGGTTCCAGAAAATGACTATTACTATTCAATGCTGATAATATGCAGAGTTTTACAGCATGCATCTGCATCCGACTTACTCTGGAGGTTTCACTTCCCCAAGAAATGATTTCATACTTGGTTGTGTGGCAGTATGAAGCTTGTTTGGATTTATTATCATCAGATCCATTATTGTTTATATGATTTCTGTTTTATATAAAGTTCCATGTCTATGCAGCATTCTGCTGTATTTCAGCTTCATAATTAGTTGTCTTTCTTTTATTGGGATTTTTTTTCTGTACTCGACTATCGGTTGTAGTTTCTTTTTTCTTTTATGTGCATTACTTTTACTTTTTGAACTTCATCTGCAGTGCTAATGTAAAATTTTATATAAAGCTGGGGTCCATGTAAAAATACATCTCCCTTCATGGGCATTTTCACTTACCCTGTGGTTGAGCATTTGCAGAGCTAGAACACTTAAAAAAAGGACTTGGTGAGGCAAAGCCCTCCAAATGGAAGGTGAAAGGGGCTTCTCTCACACTGCCAGAATATATATTTTTTTCATATTGGGAGATGAACTGTGATAGCTTGATTTAAATGATTTGATATTTGTGATCTTAATGGGACTGGATTCTATTTAGTTATATATTCAAGGGGTGTCATTTCCCAAGTTCCCATCTATGCTGGTGTGATACTGCCAGGCGCCCATCAAGTGGTCTAATTAAATAAATAATTCCAACTTCCCCTACACAGTAAAACACTGCAAAAAATTCACAATTCTTTGTAAACTGATTAAAAAGAAACTGACCATCTACTCATTGTGGTTTCCTGTGTTAGTCCATGGTCTGCGGTATTATACAGCTATCAGGGACAACCATCAGAAAACTGTCAAACCTCTCACTCCCAGAAACTAGTGGGCATTTCCTCTACCAACATCTACATCTAAATCCTTAGAAAACAGCCTATGTTTATTTTCCATCTTGCTTCCTTTTCTATTGTCCAGTCTATAATAACAAAAAAATGTCCTACTTTCTGAAATAAAAGCATTACATTGTTGCACCTTTCCTCTTTGCTCATATACATACACAATTTCAACCTTGTCACATCATAGAACCATGTACCTGTGTCCCACCTCACACATGTTCCATCTGGAACTGCAGAACAGTCTTTGTCCTTTGAATTTTGCAAATGTTTCAAGAGGACCGTAGAATGTGTAGAATATGAACAGCCAAAGCATGTGTTTGGGGGAATTGAGTATGTGACAGTTTGTATGTGTTAAAATGTACTGTGTACTGTGAACTTTGAATGAACTCTGAGCAAAGAGAAAGTACTGAAAAACAAGAGTCTGTCTGAAATCAGAAAATGTGCCTTTTATGGAAGTGCATCCGATTTTCTCTCTTTGCCCAGAGATATGATGATGTGAATTGTCTTATGTTTACGGGTAAACCTTTGATTGGTTAATTGCCCTTTATAATGATCTAATTGGTTCATTTTTATATTTTTGCACTGTCAGCAATATCACCAGTATATAAGCTTGTTTATTCCTTTGTTCTGGGAGTCTCCCTGGTACTTTCCATGAGGCTCCCACACGTGTGTACTGTAGATAATAAAAACCACTGAAAGAGAGAAAGAACTCTTTGTCTTCATTTTCAAAGTATTGTGTAACGTAACAATTGGTGCCGTTTACTCAGATCTGAATTGAGAACAAGCTGCAGCAGTCAGCAAGTGGACGAAATACTACTAATAAAAGGGCCCATAACAGACTTTTCTGTTTCTGCAGTGTTTCTTTCATCTCTCTCTGTATTTGCCTGCCTTAAAGATTTGAAAATTTTTTTTATGCAAGAAAAGATATGATTTCTCTCATTCAGTTGTTTTGAGGTAAGTGGCATGCATTTCTCTTCGGCTATTAAATGTGAAGTATGAGTGTGGGTTAATATGGAAATACTGGCGACATACGTATGAAAGGAGGAATGTTAGTGGGGTAACAAGACGTTTATATAACGCCTTAGCTAAACCTGTGTTAAACAAGTATAGCTGATTGAGTGAAAATGGGAGCGAGTGTGGGAAAAATAACTGAGCCAGAAAGAGGTACACCAGCTGGTTATATGTTTTATCGTGTGTCCTGGGACAGTTGCATGTTTTTAAATCAGTGGATAGCCCTTACTAAAAATGATGGTGACCTTGCTTTTCCCAAAAATGGTAGTTTTAATAAAGATATATTGACTAATTTGCAAAAGAAATTAAAAAAGAAAGGAAGAATACCAGGGTTGTGCTGGGCAGCTTTTAATGATTGGATGTGTGAAGCTAAAGAAAGGGAGAAGGATTCGGTCATTAGTAGTCTTAAGGACAATCAAAAGAAACTAAAAGAGCAGATAAAGAAACTGCGACATACTGCGAGTAATCTAGATGTAGCAAATGGTAAACACTTAAAGGAACCGCCCTTTAAGGGATTATATCCTGTACAAGAATTAAGTAAATTACAAATAACTGAATCATCTGAGGATGATAACCCCTGGTTTCCCCCACCCCCTACGGCTCCTCCACTGCTATATCAACCTTCACAGGTTCAAGATGGAGCACTGAGCTCCACAACAGAGGGCGAAGGCTGGCGGGGAGAAGAGCAGACCACACCCAACTCTGGAAGCGGAAATCAGGCAATGGGTGGTCAGCCTAGCAGACCGCTTATAGAACAACCTGACCAAACAGATACAGGTAAACCATCACCCAGACTAACCCGTTCGAAAACAAAAAAACAGCAGAAAAGAAAAGCAAAAATGCTTTTTGACCCTAGGTCTAGCCAGCCGAAAAAATATTACAATAAAAAAGCCGTATATTTACACAAGGGTAAATATTACAAACAATGTCCAATTGTGATTGAAAACAATGACAGCTACTGTGGTCCAGACAAATCTAATCCAGATTCTGACTCTGAATTGGGCACTAGCCCATCAGATGAAGAGGGAGTATTCCCATTGAGAAAAGTCCCAAACCCAGCACATGCTAGAGATGTGGGACAACCGGCTACTGTGGTGGTACCTAGGGCGTGGTCAGCAGTTGATTTTCAAGCGATCACTAAATCACTTCCGCCTATTCGTAATAACCCAGCGAAGTTTCAACACGTATTGGCAGGACATATCCGTTTGCAAAATCCTACCATAGAAGAGGTTAGAGCTGTCCTCCAATATGCTGTCCCAGCTGATCTGATGAAACGTATCTGGGATCATGCTAATGTTCCTACCCCAATACCGAAGCACAACACACAAGGGGAAAATGGATTTGAAGCGGTTAGGCAATGTATAGTTGATGCTATCACTGTAATAGTGCCACCTAACCCCAATTGGTCGAAAATTAAATCAGTCATACAGAAAGAGGATGAGCCTATAGACGAATACTTAAATCGACTCACTGAAGCCTTTGAGGCATATTCCGGGTACCCAAAGCCCACCAAAGGACCAGCACAAAGCGGGCTGTCAGCTGCCTTTGTAGATGGGTTATGCCCTCAGGTGAGGGACAAGCTAAAGGAAGTATGTTTAAACTGGCCCAGTTTGGGCCTACATGAGTTAGTCCAGCAGGTACAATACCTATCTGACCATTTAGACAAAGAAAAGAAGGATTTACAGGAGAAATTAGTAAAAGCACAAATCCAAATGTGTAGCGCTTTTGGTCAGTGGGGTAGAGGACGAGGGAGAGGGAGGGGGTGGATGCCAAGGAGCAGGAAATCAGAATAGACAAAAGTGGCGGGGAACACAGTTGGCTCCACCCCAGAATTCCAGTAATCAGACAGAGTGTTTCAACTGTGGCCAACCAGGCCATTGGAAAAATGAGTGTCCATATTTGGCTGAGCAACCTGCACCATACACCGATACGTTGCAACAGTGGAATTCTAGCTGGACGCCGTCAAATCAACAGCAACCACAATGAAGGTTCCCCGAACAGAAACAACAGCAATTGTGTCCTTTTATTCCTATGGATCAGCATGGACCACATGTTATGTTACTGGTTAAAAATAAACCCTATCCATTTTTAATTGATACCGGAGCAACTAAATCCATGCTAGCTGGCAAAGCAGCCATGAATGTTCTCCTCTCCGACAAAATAACTAGAGGGGTGGGTGTCTCTGGTATACCTATTGAGTATTCCAAAACTATTCCAGTCCCAGTAACTTTGGGACCTCTGCAGGATAACTACGCATTCTTAGTAGGACCCTCTGCACCTTTAAATCTATTAGGAAGAGACTTGCTTTGCAAAATGGGGGCCACCATTTTTTGCACAGCTGGTGGAGTTTATCTCCAAGTACCTTCAGACCAACAGGATAGTACCCTGGCAGCTTTAGGGGACTCCGTCATTTTACAGACAATGTGTATCCAGCCAAATTCTGACAGAAACGAGTATTTACCTTCCCTACCCTCTCACCTGTGGACTACTCATGACAATGATGTAGGGTTTTTGACCTCAGCTATTCCTGTAAAAATAACCCTAAAACCAGGTGCAAAGTTACCGCGAGTACCACAGTACTCTTTGACAGCTGAGGCTATATCTGGTATTGCCCCTGTTATTTCTACATTAGAACAGCAAGGGATCATAGTACCCACCACAAGCCCGTGTAACACCCCAATATTACCGATGAAAAAACCTGGCAAACAAGCTTACAGATTTGTGCAAGACTTGCGGGAAGTTAATAAAGCTGTTTTGCCTGTTTTTCTGATTGCACCAAACCCAGCTACTATTTTGAGCTGTATCCCACCTACTGCAAAATATTTTACGGTAATAGATATTTCATCAGCCTTTTTCTCTATTCCACTACATTCCGACAGTCAGTATTTGTTTGCATTTACCTACAAAGGCCAGCAGTATACTTGGACTTGATTGCCCCAAGGATATGTAGAATCCCCAACCTTATTTTCTAGAGAGATGCATAGACAGTTACAGGATCTGCAACTACCATCACGTTCAGTTCTAATCCAATATGTGGACTATATTCTTATAGCTTCGTCGGACAGTAACTCATGTAGGGAAGATTCTCTTCTAGTGTTAAACTTTTTGGCTACACGAGGGTTTAAAGTAAATAGATCAAAATTACAATTCTTCCAGGAAAAGGTGCAGTATTTGGGACATATTATTACAATGGGTTCTCGTCAAATACTCCCAAATCACATAACTTCTATTCAAAATGCCCCACGCCCTGTAACTCAGTGGCAGCTTCGAGGATTCCTTGGCCTAGCAGGATACTGTAGACAATGGGTGCTTAATTTTTTGGAAATTTTGGCCCCCTTGTTACAACTCCTAAAAAAGGATATTACGGAACCTTTACCCTGGACATCACAACACGATGAGGCTTTTCAGGCTATCAAGACAGCCTTGGTAAATCCTCCTGCCTTAGGGTTGCCAGATTATTCCAAACCTTTTGTTTTCTTTTGTCTGTGAATGAAACAAGACTGTCTTGGGTCTCCTAGCCCAGCAATGCACTGGAGGCTACTGGCCTATTGCTTACTACAGCACTCAGCTAGATCCAGTTGCCTCTGGTTACCCAGCTTGCTTATGGGCTGTGGCAGCCGCTGCTGTCTTGATTGACATGGTGGCTCCACTAACCCTGGGACATGATATTATACTAGCAGTCCCACATGCAGTTCAAGCGTTACTTTTGAAAACAAAAACACAGTATCTTTCAAATGCACGTCTTACTAAGTATGAATTAAGTTTAATAAATAATCCCACCCTGCAAGTCATACACTGCCCACCACTGAACCCTGCATCTTTAATACCAACATCGGATGAGGGTGAACCACATGATTGTGTGCTTGTAGTTAACTCCGTCCTTTCTCCTAGGTTACACTTGTATGACACTCCTTTGCAAAATCCTGATTTGGTTCTCTTTGTTGATGGATCCTGCTTACGAACAATTCCGGAGAATTCCAAGCAGCTTGGTCAGTCTGTACTCCGACTGAAGTTTTAAGGTCAGCATGATTACCCCCAGGCACTTCTGCGCAGGCTGCGGAACTAGTGGCATTATCAAATGCATGCAAAATAGCTAAGGACAAGTCTGTTACTATATATACTGACTCCCATTATGCTCATGGTGTTGTTCATGATTTTGGTATACTATGGAAGGAGTGAGGGTTTTTAACTTCTTCCGGAGCACCCGTTAAAAAACATTTTTATATCAATAACTTGCTACAAGACTTATTGTTACCCTCTGAACTTGCTGTTGTTAAATGTGCAGCCCATCAATCTAATGACTCTTTTGAAACTAAGGGCAATAATTTAGCTGACTGGGCTGCTAAACAGGCTGCTCTCTCACAAAACGTTCAGGGACATTTTTTGCAGCCTTTGCAACCAATGGTTACTTTTGATACCACAGTGTTAAAAGCTTTACAGCATGAAGCTCCAGAATCAGAAAGGAGAACATGGCTGGCTCAAGGTTGTTTTAAATGCTCTGATTTCATTTGGCAATATCCAGATGGCAGCCTGGTCTGCCCAATGTCCATGCTAAATTCTCTTATTAAAGCGTATCACTTGCCAGCTCATGTTGGGGTACAAGCGTTAATAAAACAAATCCAAAGATATTGGTTTGCCCCAGGACTTTCTGCTTCTGTACAGCATTTTTTGAGCACGTGCTCCATTTGTTTACAGTATAACATTTCAAAAGGCACTATGGCTCCCGCACAACCACTGCCAAAACCATTGGGACCATTTTGCGCTTTGCAATGGGATTTTATTGAACTTCCGCCTTGTGCTCGTTTCAGATATGTTCTAACTGTTGTTGATGTTTTTCTGGGTGGTTAGAAGCCTACCCATGTACCAAAAATGATGCTATTTCAGTTGCTAAGAAACTTTGTTATGAATTGATACCTCATTTTGGTGTTCCCTGTCAAATATATTCAGACCGTGGAACACATTTTACTGCTGATTCACTGTGTAAAATGTTAGGCATCACTCTAAAATTTCATTGTGCATATAGACCACAGGCATCAGGTATTATTGAACGCATGAATCAGACTCTGAAAACCAGACTGGCAAAAATTACTACTGAAACGGGCCTCACTTGGGTACAGGCCCTACCGTTAGCCCTACTCTCTATGAGAGCACAAGTACATCCTACTAAAAGTCTTTCTCCTCATGAAATCCTCATGGGCCGCCCTATGCGTATGCCCATGACTCCACCACCACCCTTTTCTCAGTATGATGCATTTGATCATGATATTCTTAGGTATTGCACTTCTCTTGTTTCTTTTTTACAGTTTCATCATCGCCAAGTAGCAGCGGCTCAACATATCCCTGATCCTTTCCTGTCCTCGGCACTACAACCAGGAGATTGGGTGTATGTCAAGTCATTCTCTCAAAAAACAGCGCTTCAACCATGCTGGAAGGGGCCCTTCCTGGTTCTACTGACAACATCATCAGCAGTTCGACTACAAGGCTCACCCACCTGGATTCACATATCGCATGTCAAGAAGGTCATCCCATCGGAAGGTCAACGACCCTTACCTTTTGCTACTCCTGATTCTCCACCTATTGCTACTCGTACTCGAAGTCATACTGTACCAGCACCTGACAATGCCTGACGTTTATCCATTTGGACAACCTCACCCTCCTGACACAATACAAGTGCAACCACCATTTCCGCAAAAGTACTGAACAACTATTCTTATCGTTTTGATATTTTTACTGTGGCCATTTCTAATTCCTACTCCAACTACACCTCATGCCAAACGAGATGCATGGCATCCGCCTTTCAACATCTACCAAGCCATTAAATACACTTATGCGTCATCCCTCAATATCTTGGACTGCTGGATTTGCACTGCTATTCCTACTGTTCATGGGGGATTGATGCTAAATATAGTCCCTTTAGGGATTAATGAAACCTGGATAAATTTGATCTATGATACATCAGATGTTATTTCAAAGGACAAGATGGCATTACAGTTGTCCCTCTGCCAAAACGGAACTGTGTGTTTTCAAAAACTTGGTAAAACTAGAGTCAGGTGGAGCCATTGTAACAAAACAGTGGTACATAACTGCACTGCGGACAATTTGGGTTGTGTGACAGATTTCTCACCTATAAAAAGACTTGTTAAAAACTATATAGCTAACTTTTCCCAGAAAATAGAAACTGTTTATTGGAAAATATTCCAAGGACTGCAGGATGTCGGGGATCGCTTCAAGTCTATCAACATCACCATTAAAGTAGAAAATTGTTATTTTGTGTGCGGAAGAAAAGCATATAAATGGCTGCCAGGAAACTGGTCTGGCAGCTGCTTCCTGGGCTACCTAGTTCCAGCTATTCGACATGTATCTGCATTACCTAAAGGGAAAATTCAGAACGTTCAAGAGGTCAAGAAGCCTACTAACCCTGTAGGTAAAGTTGATGCTTCATGGATCTATCACCATGATTTAGCTCCTGATAGCACCAAAGGACTGTCCCACATGGACTTGAGTGATGACGTCATATCATGGGCTGGTATAATTCCATCATACGGAGCAGCGAAATCAATTTGGGAACTGAGAAAGCTATCTAAATTGCTTGAAATATTAAGCAATGCTACATTTTCTGCCTTAGAACTAGTGACTGATGAATTGACTGCTATGAGAGCTGTAGTACTCCAAAACCGTATGGCTCTTGATTTCACCCTAGCAGCGAAAGGATGAACTTGCGCTTTAATCCAGGAGGAGTGCTGTATGTTTATTTCTGATAATCAGCATGAAATTGAAAGCCATCTTGAACTGATTCAAAGAATTTCCGAACTCTTGAAGGCCAAAGAGGCCGATAGTTCAACATGGGCATGGCTAACCAACCTGTTCTCAGGCTGGGGAGGTGGACTGCTGAAGTTGCTCTTATTAATTGCAGTATTAGCAATTGTTGCTTTTCTTGTCTTATTCCTAATCAAAGCACTGATCTTGAAATTAATGGCTTCAAAAACTGTGAAGAAAGTGCCTAAGTTTTATATGCCTGCAGCTATGAATGTAGATGAGGAAATGACAATGTTTTCTAATAATGAAAAGACCAGTAGCATGGTTATGCTAGATTTGGGACAAATGTATGAAAGGTTAAATGGTGATGTTTACACAGCATCAAATGGGGGATTGAAGAATATGAGCAGCCGAAGCATGTGTTTGGGGGAATTGAGTATGTGACAGTTTGTATGTGATAAAATGTACTGTGTACTGTGAACTTTGAATGAACTCTGAGCAACGAGAAAGTACTGAAAAACAAGAGTCTGTCTGAAAGCAGGAAATGTGCCTTTTATGGAAGTGCATCAAATTTTCTCTTTGCCCAGAGATATGATGATGTGAATTGTCTTATGTTTACGGGTAAACCTTTGATTGGTTAATTGCCCTTTATAATGATCTAATTGGTTCATTTTTATATTTTTGTACTGTCAGCAATATCACCAGTATATAAGCTTGTTTATTCCTTTGTTCTGGGAGTCTCCCTGGTACTTTCCATGAGGCTCCCACACGTGTGTACTGTAGATAATCAAAACCACTGAAAGAGAGAAAGAAATATTTGTCTTCATTTTCAAAGTATTGTGTAACGTAACAAATGAAGTAATCAGTATAGTTAGTTTCCATATATTTATTTATTTGACATTTGTTTAACAGCATAGCCAGACTGGGTACTTTACCCATTTCAGTAGAGGTCCAGGGAGAAAAGCTCCACATTTAGAAAAACATATATAAACTTAGTTACATGTAGTGTTACAAGCACTACAAACTTAGTAACATATATTGTTGCTAACATTATATACACAGTTATACAGTTGTAATCATGATGCACAATTATACAATAGGTTACAGTAATATCAGAAATACACTAGTAGCTGACTATTAAGCAGGCACTTGGCTTACATGGCACTGGTAGTAGAATATTTACAGTTTAACTTTGTACCCAATTTACAAATGCATTTTATATGGTATATATAGTTTGAGTAGAGTGAGTTTGAGAAGCATGACGTAGATTTGAGTTAATCAGGTTACTAGTCCTCTGGTGTACAGGGTTGTATCCTGTTTCCAGTGATTCAACATATTCTTTAGTAGATTAGCTTGGGGGGAGGGGGGGTAGAGTATTAAGAGGAGGAGATAGAGGGAAGCAGAGTGGATGAGAGGAGGGAGTGAGGAGGACAAGACGTAGATTAGCCTGGAAAAAGGCATGTATATAACCCTGCTTTGTTTAGATGATCTTCTAAAGAGGTTTTAAAGTCAGGTAGGCTAGGAGTTGCTTGATATTAAGTGAGAGGGAGTTCCATACTTTAGTGACCGAGTATGAATAAAGTGATTTCCCTTGGTTTCTGGAGGGTTTGTATATTTCAAGAAGGAGTTGGATCAAAGTGTTCTGTTTGGTTTGTAATGTTGGATTAGGTTGGCAAGGGCAGGAAAGGCATTGGGATTGTATAATATATTATGGATTGTAGTTAGTTGTTTATACGTAAACTGGTTTGCTAATTCGAGCCAGTTTAGTTCTTGTAGTGGCATACAGTAGTGCATACGGTAGTTGGAGTTTGTTGCAAACTTTGCTATTTTATTGTAGCATTGCTCCATTTTGTTCTTAGTGGAGGTTTTTTTTTGATTGGCAAGTATACAGGAACCATATAAAAGAGGGGCAAGAGGAAGGTTTTGCCACGGTGGTCTTGGTGGGGGTTGTAAGAACCTGTCTGTTTCTTTAGAAGAGTCCTAGTTTTATATGAGTTTTTTTTATGTTTTGTTGGATGTGAGGGTCAATGTTGAGTTTGCTATCTATTGTAACCCCCTAGGAGTTTAGTTTCTTGTATGTTTTAAATGATGGTTTTGTCATCTGCAAGAATGTTAAATTGGTCTGGGCCAGGGTTGGTGGGGGGGTTGTGGTGAAAGATTATAATCTTGGTTTTTGGGAGTTATTGAAAGAGTTGGGAATTTGTCAGTTATGGTTCAGTGGCTGTGGAAGATTGATGGGTTTTATTTAGAAGTTCGGAGAGGGTACGGATGGTGCAGATTTGGGTTGAGTCATCTGCATATTGGATTAATGATCCAGGGGAAGGGGAAGTATGAAGATTGTTGGTGAATATGTTAAACAGTAAGAGTCCTAAGATGGACCCTTCAGAAACTGCTGTGGGGTTTTGTAGGAAGGGGGAGAGTTGGTTGGAAGATTTGACTACTTGCTTCCTGCCATGTAGGTAACTTTGGAGACAGTTGAGTGTGATGGTAGAGCATCCTAGTGTAGATAGCTTGTCTAGTAGTAAAGTATGTGAAACTGTGTCAAAGATATGGCTTTCACCTCATGACTAAATACCTATGTTCAACAGATTACTGCTGTTAGCTGGCCATCTATCGTGCTTAAATGTCCATTTTTAGACACAGCTGAGAAGATACATTCCTTACACACTACATAAACATCATTACTTATCTATTAATTCACTGAAATAAAAATCTGCATTGTCAAGCATTCCATTACATCTAAAGGTAGACTTCACATAGGAAGCCTAGTTACAGGCTGCTAAAGGTATAGTTCATCATACCCAGTTACAGGCTGCTACATCTAAAGATATATGTCATATATCAAATTAAGTTACATGCTGCTAAAGGTATAGTTCATATATCAAATCCAGTTTCAGGCTGCTACATCTAAAGGTATATAGGTCATATATCAAACTTAATTACAGGCTGCTAAAGGTATAGTTCATATATCAAACCCAGTTACAGGCTGCTACACTTATAATTTGTTGTTTAAAATTATGTTCAATGGATGTCCAATACTATTTTGCAACCCGATGACTACACTATTTCTTTCTAAAATGTCTTGTTTATTAGCACTTCGTTTTTTGCTCAAAATGTTTTAATTTCATGCAAATTGAAATGACAGAATGTAACTCCTGTCCGAACTGTAAATAATTGATTAGTATTTTACCTCCAATTTTGAACTAAAGTTGTACTTCTTCTAACTGTCTAAGCAGGATACTTCTCATCTCCATCAACATATCATATGACTTTGTTTTAGCTGCAAAAAATTGAACTGTATGCTAGTTTCTAATGAACTAAAATTGTACAAGTTCTTCTCGTGTTTATTACTATGTAATATTACTGTTCCAGATCTTTTCACCACAGGCTTCTGCTGAAAAGAGGGCTTCTGTGGCCTATTTGGACTTTACTGGTAATTAAATGCTAATAAAAGTAATTTATTTATTGATTTATTGATTTATTTATTTATTAACTCATTTCTGCTTCAGTGCTGCTCAATGAACATTTTAATTTATTTTTTTTTAACAAGAAACATTTTTATTGAATTATCAGTAAAGATATAAGCAATCAGATATTTATATAAATGAAAACAAGCCATTCTGACATACTTTCAGTTGCAAATATTACACATCACTTATAATCTGTACAGTCATTGTCAGTCAAATATTACAAAGCTCATTCAATTCCTCCTTCCCATAAACCTCATTCCTCTTCCAAAACATTATTCTACATTTATTGTTCCCACAATTCCCATTTTTCTATGTACATTTTCAAGCCCTTTTCTAAAGATCCTCCTTCCAGTTCTTTTATCTATGTTACTATATTCATTACTTCTAGTATGGCTAGTTTCAAATTTGATTTCATTTTTTAGTATTTTTTTTTTTTTTTTTTTTTTGCAGCCACTGGAATTAAACTCAGCAAGGCCCTACTATGTCTAGGCAATTTTGATTTTGTATCACAGCTCAAGAAAAAAATTATTTCCTTAGTTATACCAATTTGCTCACCCAGTATTTCTGACAGAGAAGTCTGCAGGGAAATTTCAAAGTCAGCCAACTCATTAAACTCCCCAAAAATATGTTCCCAATTACATTTCTTCCCTATCACATCTCCAACATTTGCAATCCACCTGAGGAAAAATTCTTTGCAGTCTTATTGAGGTATAAAAATATCTATGCAAACACTTCTGAGCAAAAATCCTAAATCTAAAGTTTTTTTGCAAATTTGGGAGCCATACTTATGTTCTCCTATTTATTTTTGTGAATTGCTTATCCAATCTCTCTTCCCAATCCTTTCTAACCTCCTCTGATTAATTTCTATAGTTATTATGAAATGTTTTGTACACCCTACCAATTATGCTTTAACAGCAACTTATATTCTAGAGTCTACTAAAAACTTTACTAGTGCTGGTCTTTTGCTTAAGATCCCCCTATTGGTTTCCATTTGACTCTATTGTGATAATAATCCTTGATAGGGAAGACAGTCTCTAGCCTGCAGACCAAATTAATTCTTAGTCTGTTCCCATTCTATTATATTTCCCTCTCTAATTATTTGCTGCCAATACCTTAGTTCCTTTGCCAATTGTTTCCAGTAAATTCCAGCCCCTTCATGCCTACTCTCTGTATCCCATATTGCAGTTATTGCTATCGGCAGAATCTTCTTTCTCCATCCATGTGTTGGCTTAGTTCTTAGACTACTTTCATCTACTTTATGGTTACTGTTATTCTCCTTAAGGATCTGCATCCAAAATCCCACTCTCTCCTTGTTTCTTCAGCTACCACCCTGTCCCCCCTCATCATCCCTTTCCATTTTCAATTCTAGCGTTCTGCTTTTGCTATGTGTAGGAGCCTTAACTGTGTAACTGAAATACCCCTTCAAATGAGATAATCCCAGGCTATGTTGTTCTATAAGAAGGGTCACTTATCCCACTAGATTTTTGCATTCATTTTGTATCCCTCCAAAAACCTTGAAACTGTCTCAGAATGCTTCACCTCACTGAAATGTCTTTTTCTGGTTTTATCAGGTATAAAACAATATCTGTAAATAACAAGTAATGGAGGCTGCTGCTATGCTGGTAAACGCTCATGCAAACAGTATAAATCAAAGTTATAGTAAATCAAAATAGCAGGACTGAGCGAAAACAAGTGTAACACTTAAAGTTCAAAGTACTTTATTATCAATAATTAATAAGATCAGCGCTTTCGCTGTGTAGCTTCATCAGATCTTACATTCATTCTAAGATTCCACATCTTATATATACACAGGTTTTAAACAATTAATCAATCAAGTAAGTTAATTGGTATGATTATTTAAAGAAGCAGGCAGACATCAAAGACCCAGCTTAATATACAAATCTGATAAAGATAAAACCATTTAAAAACAATCTCATATATAAAGTATACATAGGAAACACATATATAAAAAAGTTATATATAAAAAATATATATAAAAAACATATCAGTTAGTACATATATATTTGTAATTAAAATAGATATTAGTGTGAGAAAGATAAATGAAGCCACTTTTCTTGATTACCATATCAATTATATCCCTGAATTTCTGAGCTCCTTATTTTTTTTTTGCTAATGGTTCTAAATATAATGTAAATAACAAAGGGAAAGAGGGCACACCTGCCTGGTTCTTCTGCCCAAACAGAACTTATCAGAGAGGAACACCTCCACTTTAAGTTTTGCCTCCAAACCCTTCTATATCATCCTTAGCAACTTTATATTTTTATCAGGCAATGCAAATGCTTCCAATGTTCTACTCATAAAGTTCCAGCTTACTGTGTCAAATGCTTTTGTGCAAGTCCCACCAACAAGAATGGTATTTTCTTACATTCTCCTTCCCTCTGGATCATCAATGTTCTGTTAATGTTGTCAAATGTATACCTTCCCTCCACAAAACCACATTGATCTACATTGGGGTTGGGAGGGTGGCTTAATGGTTAAGGTGTTTGTCTTACAAACACAAGGTGCAGGGTTTGAGTCTCACATGGGATAATTGGCTAGGCTTAAAATGGCTCGCAAGGGCAGTTAGCTTAGTACTAATCTATGAACCTATGAACCTATGTGTCAACTTTAGCATCACCTTTGCCATTCTTTTAGCCATTATAGACATGAGCACTTTATAATCATGGTTTAGTATTGAAACGGGTCTGTATGAAGCTGGATCTGATGGATCTTTACCCTCTTTAAGTATTACAGTTGCTGCTACTTTCTTCCAGGATGTTGGTGCTTCTTCTCCTCTTAAAATACTGTTAAAAAAAACCTTCCAGATCGTTATAGTTATTTCCCTCCTGTCTTCCAAACTTCCACAGGAATACCATCTATACCTGGGGACGTTCCTGTAGATTGGTTGTACATCACAATCATCTCATCTCCTCCTATCCTAACTGTTAGTAATTGAGCCTCATTTACCTCTAACCTGGCATATTTAATTTTTCCATAAATATTTCCATTTGTGCCTTTTCTTGATTTCCATATTTCCCTTATTTATACAAATGTTCATAAAATTTCCAAAGTAATTCTAATACATCTACAGGATCTCTAGTTATTTTCCTTGTTATAGGCTCCCTAAGCTTGGCAACAACTCTTTCTACGTCTGTTGCCTGAGCCATTGTGTTAAAAGCTTTTGTGCTCTGGAGTTATTCTCAAACAACAGTTCCTTAACAGCAATCTTTCTTAACTCATGCATATTATCGAAGTAATCCCTTATTTTCTCTTTAGCACTAAGCAGTCGCACCTCTTCTTGTTCTATGATATTCCCCCTCTTCTGTAAAAAATTAACCTTTATCAGTCCCTCTAAATAATTCTTGTTACTTTGTATCCATATCTCTTTTTCTTTTTTTGTGATCTGAAATAGTTATTGGATACATAACAAAACTTTCAATTAAATGTACATGCTCCTGTGAAGTATAATTTTGGTCTAAAATAGCCCAGTTTTTGCACCTTAATGAATAATATGTAAATTTTCCCTGAACTCCTACTATTTTTATTTTATTTAATTTATTTTATTTAACATTTGTTGACCGGGAATGTCCGACTAGGTTCCACAGATCCTGTTTTCAGCGGAGGCCCAGGGAGAAATGCTCCAGAATTCATATCTTCCATACCAAATATTTTCACACATTTCTTTAAAAATCTACCCTCATTTGTTATACTTCCCTTCTAGGCCTGCGAGATACATCATCACTGTTGTAAATCAAATTCCAGTCCCTACCTATAAGTAATATTCTCTGCTGAAAGCTGATTATTTTTCCCAGAATTTTGTTAATCTCCATTGTAGCAGTTTTAGATTGAATATAAATACATGCCTGCATAATCCTCCTCCCTTGGCAGTAGCCCCTAGTACTACCAATCTACCATTATTATCTTTTTTACCCTCTTCTGTCAGTGTTGGAGCTCATATCCATTTGGACCTATGCCACGTCTTAGAAGACTTTTGTTTTAAAGAAAACCCTCAAACACTCCCCCAGAATACCTCCAGAACCTATTTGCTTTATACAAACACACAAAACTATATACATCTTCAAATAATGAAGTTTAACCCTCCTAATAGGAACAATTGTCTCCAGACTGAAAGCTACACATATAGGCTTGAATTAGCCTATAATGAAAGATACCCAGACTAAGATGCATGGTACAGCCTTTGCTTCTACTTACACTAAGTGCTGTCTGTTTCTGTCTTATCTTTATTCCTCTCAACATTTTAATTTATTTGGTAATGATTTTAGCATTCTGCTACCAGCAATTTAATATGGTATTAAAGGACCTCTAATCTCCACCCCCACACACACACACAAATACATACACACACTTCATAAATTATACTATGGTCTATTAGCAGTTTTTTTCCAAGACATTCCCAAATGAATGATCAGCAACAGACCTTTAGTATCCAGTCTGTCACCTAACTACATAGGAACGTCTACAATAGGTGTACCAAAAGAATCTGTATTATGACCAGTTCTCATTTCCTTGTTTACAAACAGTTGGTGGTAAACATAATGGTTAAGGCATTTACCTGAGTGTCATTGTTGGGTTGGAAAATTTGGATAGGCTTAAAATAGTCTGCAAGCCTAGTACTAACCTATGATCCCTAACTATCACTATCCATTGATTCATTCATCAGCCATCATATTATAGGCAGATGGCATCCTTATTGTTAGGACTGCACAAACTCTTAAAAAATGTTGTGGTTTAATTATTTAGTCCAACTCTTTGTGACCTCAGGGACTTTAATACTCCAGACCTTCTGTCAGCAACTGCTTGTTTAAGTTCTTGTAAAATCATATTTATTACATTATTAATGCCATCTATCCATGTTAGCCTTTAACACCCCTTCTTCTTTTGCCTTTTATCTTTTACAGCATCGTTGTCTTCCCTATGGGTTCCTGCCTTCACATCATATGGCTAAAGTATATGAGCTTTAGTTTTACTGTCATCCTTTCACTCAACAGTCTGGGTTTATTTCATTCATTCATTATGACTAAATACATCTTCTTACAGTTCATGGAATTCTCCAAAGCTTTTTTTTCCAAAACCACAGTTTGAAAAATTTGATTTTCCATCACTGAGTTTTACTTGTAGTCAAATTCTCACAGACACATTGTTATTGGAAACCATTGCTTTCTCTATGCAGACCTTTGCTGACGATGTGCTATTTTTTTCTCTTTATTATGATATATAGATCTGCCATAGCTGTCCTCTTAAAAGAAAGCATCTTTTAATTTCAGGGTTGCAAACACCATCTGCAGAGATTCTTGAACCTAGGAAAATTAAATCTGTCTCTTCTTCCACCACCACCCCCCCCCCCCAATCCACGTGCAATGAATTGATTGGACTACATGACATAATCCTAGTTTTCTAATGTGGATCAGCAAGTCTTCTTTAACTCAATTGACTTTCAGCTTCATCAACAGGATCTTCAATGTGTTGTCAAATTATGAATAATACCGTACCAGTGTTATTATATATTTTATTTTGCTTTCTCATAGGATTTTAAATGGTTCAGCTGAAATTTCATCTTTTCTTGCAGCTTTATTATTAGCAAGGCTTCCTAGGGCTTTCTATGTGTATAAAGACAATGACAGGATGAGCTTGACTCTCTGTGGAATTTGGTAGAAGGCACAGCTCACAATAAATGCAGAGAAAATAAATAGTATATATGCATTTGGGTTGCAGTAAAACATTAAATTATTAATTTATTATTAAATGATATTTGATTACCGGGAAAGTCCAACTGGGTAGAAGTCCATTTTCAGAGCAGGCCCAGGTAGAAAAGCTCCAAATTATTACAAAATAGTTTAAGAACAATAATTTTACAATCTTCAAAAATAAAACAAAAACATCTGCAATTTAAATAATTATAACAAATTAGTGATACTATAAAAACATTGGTTACGAATCTATACAAGTTATTTGACAATCATTTAATATTTATAGAAAATTTAGACAGTTTGTAGATAAATTAAAGGTAAGTTAGTCTAATAGAAACAGTACTTGCAATATGAAGGGAGGGAAAACAGGCTTATGGTATATTTAGAGAGAAAGTCATGGAAGAGAATTTGATGGAAATAAGGAAGTAAGTGAAGACAGGAGACTAAGGAGGTATAAGGAATGAGAAGGTACCTTTTCACATTTAGGGATATAGTTTATCCTGGTTTTGGGAACCATAAGATACTACTGCATTGTTAAACTTAAAGGCAAATGGAGTAGAAAAAAGCTCATAATTATAAGTACTTAGGACTGGTGCATGATCCAGCCCTGTCATTCATAGAGAGCAGTTAGTCTGCAGAAGCTCTGCAGGGGCAAAAGTCTGGATTCTACTAAACCTAGCATAATGACCCACTTTATCTGAACCTCAGTGATCATGGCTAACCCAAGTCTTGGCTCTACATCACCACACAATAGAAAGACACATGGAATCCAGATATTAAAAACTTATTTTTTTGCTAACATGTTACAATCAAACTTGGTAAGGGTAGTCCAAGACAGTAACACAACCATGAAAACCCAGAAATGGGCAAATGTAGCACCCTTGTGGGTATCTGCACTAGACATAATAACAAAGAAGGAATGAGAACCTTATTAGAAGTTTTAATCTCCCTTAGTACTCAACTACTGGAAGTATTTATTTATGCTATACCCATCAGGATTTAGCCAGCCTAGTGGGAAAAAATGTATGCACTTATAACTCTATAATTATAACTAGCATTATGAATTCGTATACTGGTAATTTTTGGTTTGGTTTGTTTATGGTGCTGTATGTTTTTAGTAGTTTTAGGCTTTTTACTAGATGCTACAATTATATTGTAATATGGATGATGTTAGTTTGAGTGAAAAAAAGTCGTACTGAACTAATGGCAGGCAAAATAACAAATCCTCTGAAAACATGATACACTGTATTAAATAATATAATAACAGAAAGCAGGAGAGCTCCATCAGCATACGCCTTTACACCTCAGCTTGAGAATAGTCTTCCAGTAACTGCTCTTACCATTAGTTAAATACCCATCTCATTCATGCCCCTATCATCACATTCTGTAAAGTCACCCCAATGGCCTCAAGAAATGGACATCACTGCCTTACATTACAAAAAGCTAACTGGCAGCTAATCCCTGCTCCCACAACCCCTCAACTATCAACATTAGCCTTCAGGTGTAATAAATAACAGAAACTACCTCTCCTTGAGGCAGATTCTAAGCAGTAGGAAGTCTGTCTACTATTTAAGAACAAATTGATTAGAATCTATAACATTATGTAAACCATTAATTTAATTAGCCATAGAAGAAAAAGATATTTAAAAAGTTTGTCCCGGCAAATTCGAATCCTCTGTCGGGGTATTTAAAATGAAAGTAATTACCCTCACTTTCTAATTATGTTTACTGATGTATCTGCAACACACCTACACCTGACAATGCTTAGTGATAATAGAAATTAAACACAGTTTCATTAAAAATAAATGTATAGTAATAATCAATGCCCCATCACCTGTGTTTTACAAATTTTACATCTCAAGAAAATTGTAATTGAAATATACATATAATAAACCAGCACCTAGGTACTATGGCAGTTATAAGCTATAGTTGAAACATTTACTGTATTTGGCACGTGGTCATCTCCTAAAGAGCTATTCATTTTGGCTACTATTAAGATAACTATGATGTCTCCTCACATAGAACATTTTTCTGTGCATTTCATGTAACAATTATCCCATTACTAAATGCTGATTACTTCTACTCAAATTTATCACTTAGATTTCAACTATCCCTTGTTAAAATATTACAAAATGTTTATACTTTTTCTTTTAAAATACAGTTATGTTGGCCTATACAGAGAATGTAATCTTATAATTATAGACTGCAATAAATACTTCCAAATTGTATTATACTACAACTGTTGTTCTCAGTCTATTATAAAATCATTGTACAACCCATAGTAAATATGCAGTTATTATTTGTTTATTTATTTATTAACATTTGTTTACTAGGAATGTACAAATGGGCAGTTTTATCGTTTTTTCAGTGGAGGCCCGGGGAGAAAAGCACCACAAGTTAAAACAATGGAAAATATATATACGGGTGAAAATTGACATCATATTATGATATACTGTAAACATATAGATTACAAATATTAATATGCATATGCCATTGTTAAAATGAGATAAAAACAACATTGTGAAGCACTGAAACCTGTTGGTATGTTATAGGTGTAAGAGTTTATTACTCACTCATAAAGCAAATGTCAGGGTGGAAAATTCAATCAACGGATAAAAAGGAGGAGAGGAAGAGAGGGGGGGTGAGAAAAATGATTTGTTAGTGATAATACGTGGGGAAGATATGGGGAGCAGGAGACATAATAAGTAAAAGTAAAATTAATAGTAAAGGAAATAAGAGTAAGAGAAATAAAAAAACAAGGAAATTACAGCAAGGATGTATAATTAGAGGAGAAGCAGATGAAATTATTAGTAAGGACAGCAGCAAGTGCAAAGCCAGGGGTCAGAGAGGAATTCCTTTGGTGGAAACAAATTAATATACACTGTATGTTTTGCCCTGACTACTGCTGAGATTATATTCCAGAGTTTTGATACAAAATGTGAGTACAGACATTGACCATACTTTTTGTAAGGTTTAAAGACGTGAAATAGATTTTTGCAGAAGACTGAAGGTGACAATTTGGGAGGTAATGGTAGAGAGTCATACTTATAGCTGGGCAAGAAATGGGATTAAATATAATTTTGTGTTAAAAGAATTTGGGTTTAATTTAGTTGGTGGAATAATTCTAGCCAATTTAAAATTTATAGTGCACAACAGTGATGTGTTCTGTGACTTGCATGAGTTACAAATCTAACTACCCTGTTGTAATACCATTCTAATTTAGATTTTGGGGTGGCCTGGAGATCAGTCAAGATAGGAGAACCATATAATTAAGAGGAAAGTATGTATGCAGTCGTAAGAGTGACTCTGGTGGATGCAGTAAAGAATTTTTGTCTCTCTTTAGTATTCCTAGTTTTTTTATGAGTGTTTTTTTAATATTGCTCTGTATGTGGAGAATATATTTTAGGTTGTCATCTATTGCAACCCCCAGCAATTTTTGGGCACCACTTTAAATAGTATATTATTTAGTTATATGATCTTAAAGTTATTTTTTTCAAGGGTTAAGTGATTTGGAGAAACAAAAAAGAGTTTGGTTTTCTTTGAATTAGGAAAGAGTTGGTGCTTACAGAGTCAGTTTTCAGTACAGTTAAAGACATGTTCTGTAATCTTTTCTAAATGTTCTGGATTGTCTGAGAAGCAGATTAGGGTGGAATTTTCTGCATACGGTGCCTGGGATGCTTGTTATATGAAAGTATGAAGATTGTTTATAAAGATGTTTATAAAGATGTTAATCTTAGTGGCATTGAAACTGCCCGCCCCTCAGCCTGCCTCTGGGCCCATCTCATTTGCTCACTCAACTGAGTGCAGTGAGATCATATTCTGATTTCAGGCACTCCTACTGTGTACAAAGAGAGCATCTGGGAAATAGAAAAAAAAAAAAAATTAAGCTTATTTCCTGCCTTTCTTGTTAAGTGGTACAGACTATTTGTAGGCTTCTGAGCCCCCAAGCCCTTCTGTGTTTGAGGGAAGCCTTCTAGCTTGTTTTTTTTCTTGTAACTAGCCAGTTTTCTAGTTTCAGCACTCAAATCTGTTTCTTTGATCTCAGCACTTGTTCAGAAAAAAAAAAAAAAAAAAAAAAAAAAAATTTCATCTGCTTTTACTGTACTTGTGTTTTTACCTACTTCTTTTTACTTTTGCATCATCTTAAAATACTCAATTGTATTTATTACTGCTTGGTGTAACTCATTCTAAGCCTTTTGGTTTAAACACTTGGGCTTCGGACCAGTTAGTTGTTTTGCACTGAGAGGTTTGTGGTCTGCACTGTTGTGGCAGAACAGGTAGCTTACATCCTTCTAGGTTGAGAACTGCTGATTGAGGGCTCAGTGTCTGTTATTCTAAAAGTGTATTAATTCTGGTTTAAGCACTTGGGCTTTCAAGCCAGTTATTTTACATTAAGAGGGTTCGTGGTCTGCACTCTTGTGGGAGGAGAGGCTGGACTCTGCCCTTCTGAGCTGGGAATTTCTGGTTAAAGGCTTATAGTGCATGCATATCTGAACTGTTTCTTACTGAAGTTGGTGCGCCTTGTTTGCTGTGGCATAGACTGGATTCGGGCCTGCTGGATCTAGCTTTGTTTGTGTAACTTGAGCACTAATCCAGACATTCTCTAAAGTATTCAATGGTATTTATTACTGCTTGGTTGTAACTTGATTAAAGTGTAGCTATCATTCAAGTCTTTTGGATTAAGCACTTGGGCTTCAGACCAGTTGTTTTACATTAGGAAGGTTTGTGGCAAGCACTGTGGTGGCAGGACAGGTAGCTTTCATCCTTCTAAGTTGGGAACTGCTGATTGAGAGCCCAGTGTCCAAGTGTATTAGTTCTGGTTTAGGCACTTGGGCTTCAGGCCAGTTATTTTACATTAAGAAGGTTCGTGGACTGCACTCTTGTGGGAGAAGAGGCTGGACTCTGCCCTTCTGAGCTGGGAATTTTCTGGTTAAAGGTTTATAGTGCCTGAATATTTGAACTGTATCTTACTGAAATTGGTTCACCTTGTTTGCTCTAGTATAGACTAGATCCAGGCCTACTGAATCTAGCTTTGTTTATATACTTGTTGTTTGTTTGCTTGTTATTTCCCTGGAAGCTAATTCACCTAATACGCAACTTCTCAGCTTCTGTGGATCACTAGTGATATCTGCATTGCTTACTGTACTTATTTCCTTGTTTCACTTGAAAGAAAGTTACTGTTTGTCGTTTTGCATTTAGTTACTTGTATCACATTGCACTCAAGTTACCTGGCACTTGCTCACTAAAGCAATTATATAAGTCAGCACTAAAAATTAAAAGCACTACACCCTCACTCCCCACTGGCCCTTGTTTTCAATTAAGGATTTCCCAATATTATTCTAGCATGTCCAAAGGTCAGTTGTCAATCTCCTCTCCGGTCCAGCTGGTGAATCTGGGAATCTTGAGGCAATGTTATAACTGCCTCATGTACACAGACAACCCTCTCCTCCTCCCACATAACACAAATACTTGCGAGAGATGCAGCTATTTAGCCAAACTGGAGGCTGAGCTCTCTCAACTCAGGACTGGCAAGACCAGACAGGAGGAGAAGGCAACTACACACACCACAAAACCAGCCTCACATAATGCTACCACTCCACTGAATCAAACACATAAACACACAAAGACATACTCGGAGGCTCTGAGTAAAAATTTACCTAAACAGCAGAGGCCTCCAAAGCAGACACCCAAACAACTGCTACCTCAAGACACCCCACAAGCAACACATAAACCACAAAAGCAGTGTGCAAAGCAGTCACAGCCCTTAAGGCCAAATACAACACCAAACATACTTGTCATAGGTGACTCCATAGTCAGACACACTGACGTCCCACTCACCAGGCTGAACAAGGAGAGGGTCACAGTAAGCTGCCTATCGGGCGCTAGAATCCGTCACATAACACAAGCACTCGGGTCACTCCACAGCAAGTACAAATATGACACAGTCATTGTCCATGCTGGTGTGAACGACCTGAGACGTACCTCCCTGGACTGCATGAAAAGAGACATAGAGGAGCTCTCTGATTATGTAGCCCAGGCAGGTATGACCCTAACCCTGAGCAGTATCCTTCCTTCACCAAGAATGATGCCACAATATAGAGACAAGATGATCAGCTTTAACAATTGGCTTAATGTCTGGTGTCATTCAAAGGGGATCCAGTGTCTGTCTGCCTGGGATGACATGCTTGACAAGCCACGCTGCTTCAAGGGACGGCTTGCACCTGTCACCCCTGGGATTCCGGATATTGGCTAAGGCTCTTGCCACCCCATAGTGCCTTTTTAGGCAAGGCTCAAATTCTAAACCTACCAACCTAGAAAACAAAAATGGGAAGAAATTGAGGGTAATGCTGCACAATGCCAGAAGTCTAAATCTCAAAATGCACGACTCGAGGCCCTTCTCAGTATGGAGAACATCGATGTCTGTGCTGTAACTGAAACCTGGTTCAAGGCTCCTGAGAGCACCCCGGCACTATTAGGTTTTACCTCATATCATGCGTTCCGGCCCCAAAACCCGGACCACTCCACAAAAGGAGGGGGTGTATCCATATTCATAAAGGATACTCACACCTCCAGGTTGGTGGCAACGCATGAAGCTTGGAAACCATCCAGGTGCAACTAACAATAGGCAAAACTGCTCTACAAATTGTAGCATGCTACAGGCCACCCTCTCAAACTCAGGAACCCCACACAGCCTTCCTGAAGACACTGGAGGGTATAAATGTATCTCCAAACACCATCATATCGGGTGACTTCAACTACCCGAATATAGACTGGGAACATTACTCAAGCCCTAACTTTCTAGCCCAACAGTTCCTGGAGTTCATAAATTCAAATGCCATGGAACAGCTAGCTAGTCACTGTTCCCACGAGAGGAGAAAATATACTAGATCTCATTGTCACAAACATGGGGACAAAATGCTCCACACCGGAAGTATATCCCTCATTGGTGAGATCTGATCATAAACTAATCTCACTGGAAATCCACATCCTGCCCCCACCCCAAACAAAAAAGACCATAGTGAAGAACTTCTCTAAAGCAAACTTCACACTACTCAAGACTGGTGTGGTATCCTTCAAGGCCCCTGAGTCAGAGGAAACCACAACCCAAGCTGCGGAAGCCCTTACAAATGCCTTCTATGAACACCTCCAGGACTGCATGGATCAGGCAATCCCAAATAAAACCAAGACTCTTTCCACAAAGGGCAAACGTCCAGTCTGGTGGACCCCAGCCATTAACAAACTTTACAATAAGAGGAGAAAGCTATTACATGATAGAACAAAATCCATAAAAGGGAAGTCACCCCGATCATTATTAGTAAAAAATACGAGCACTCATAAAATCAACTAAGGCCAATTTTGAGAGAAAAATTGCCATGGATTCAAAGGACAATCATAAGGCCTTTTTCAGCTATGTTAGGAACCTGGGTGGAAACTCACAGATATGCTCAGAATTAGTCCAAAATGATACAAAATCACTGAACCCACAGACATTGCCAACATACTGGCAGACAGGTTCAGTGCAAACTTCACCCCTCTCCCCTAAAGGAGAGATAACTATCCCAGCCGAGTGTAGCCTCCCGGACATCTCAAATGCGCAGGTGAAAGCTGCTCTCTCTAAAGCTAAAACACAGCATCAATGGGACCGGATGGTGTCCCCGGCTGTGTGCTACACGAGCTAAATGAGGAATTAAACCCGCACATAAGGCAGCTGTTTAATCTCAGCCTTACCACAGGATACGTGCCCAAGGAGTGGCGTGACGGCAACTGTGGTCCCACTCCACAAAGGTGGCGCCTCACGGACCCTGGTAATTACCGCCCCATAAGCTTAACAAGTCTAGTCTGCAAAGCTATGGAGAGGATCATAATGGAGCTCATAAACAAAGATATAGGGGACTTGCAGACATTGGACCCAACCCAGTTTGGCTTTGTCAAGGGAAGATCATGCCTTTTGAACTTGGTCGACTTCTTGAAATAGTCACCAAGGCCATTGATGAGGAAAGGCAGTCCATACAGCCTACCTTGACCTTGCAAAGGCTTTCGACACAATACCCCACTCAGGTATTGTAGAAAAACTTACCAGCTTAAATGTAAACCCATATGTCACAAGATGGGTTGCAAACTGGCTTAAGGACAGAACCCACAGGGTTAGAGTTGCTGGCGCTGTGTCAGACTCCAAGCCGGTCACAAGTGGTGTCCCACAGGGCTCGGTCCTTGGCCCCTATTGTTTGGCATCTACTTCTCAGAAGTACAGGCCAACATGGGAGGACTTTGGCTGACAAAGTTTGCAGATGACTGCAAACTGGGCCATAGTGGAAAGTGCATCGGACACTGATATCCTTCAGAAGGGACTCACGGAAACAGATAGCTGGTGCCAGAGCCATGGCCTGAAGTTAAACGCCAAAAATGTATAGTCATACCCTTCGGGAAAAACAAGGTAACCCCAAGCTACCATATAGGTGGCAATCCACTAAGCACAGAAGAGGTTATCAGGGACCTGGGGACCCAGGTTGACAGTGGCCTTTCTTTTGACACTCACATTGCTAAAGTGGTTAGAAAGACCTTCTACATTGCCCACCTGATCATGAAGGGATTCACATCCAGATCTAGTGAGGTCATTGTTCCCCTTCACTTATCAGACCAATGATCGAGTACAATGCCCCATTCGGGATGTATCTCACCTGACATCTGCAGCAATTGGAGAGACCCCAAAAGTTCCTCACCAAAAGGATAAAGGGACTCCAAAATCTGTCATATGCTGCCAGATTGAAGAAACTCCAGCTCTATTCAGTCGCATACCATCTGCTCAGAGGTGACATGTGCCTGACATACAAGGCCATGTCCAACCCGGAATTAATGGACATGCTCCACCTCAAAAAATCCAAATCCACCAAAACCACTAGAGCAAGCGACTTAAACCTTAGCACGGATATAAATAGGACGTGCTGGAGGGATAGATTTATCACTCAGAGACTCCCTATGCTGTGGAATAAAATCCCGGTCCATGTGAGGCAGAGCACCTTGCTGACTCTGTTCAAGAGAAATCTAGACCTGTGGATGGGAGATCGTAGGTTTACCCCGGGAATCATCTCTGGGTCACTGCTGGACAGAGGCACAACAAACTAATGGGCACAGTATTTTTTCATATAAGGGGTGGCGTAAGCCACAATAATTTGGGCTAGGCTTATAAATGCCTTAGGGCAGATAGCCTAGTATAAACCTATGAACCTATGAACCTAAGAGGGCCAATGATAGAGCCTAGTGAGGCATCTGTAATGATGATTAGATAAGGGGAACATGTACATTTCCTTTTGACTGCCTGGTTGTGTAATTATTAAACCACTGAAGAGTTGGTTGTGAGATAGTAATTTTGATAAGTTTAAGAATAAAGAAGATATAAGTTTACCTCCATCCCTGGCTTTATTTATGTTATCTGTAAAAGTTAGGAGGGCAGTTGTCATGCTATGGACAGGTCTAAAAACATGTCTAGTTTTGGTTAATAATTGTTTTTTTAAGAGATACTGGAACAGTTGTTTATGGAGACATTTTCCAATATTTTTGAGACGGGGTAAAATGGCAATGGGTCTGAAATTAGATATCTCGGAAGAAGTACCGCATTTCTGAAGCGGGATGAGATGGCATTTTTTTCCAGATGTACTGACTTATTTATAATGATGGAGACTGGATATGCAATAGCATTAGCAGCAATTCTGAGATATTCTGCAGGGAGGTTATCTGCAGAGGGTGAGTTTGGATAATACTTTTTTCATGAAGGAAGTGGCAACCAGTTTTAGTGAGAGGGTATTAGTGGATGAGGTTAGACATGAGTCAGGGGACTAAGGAAAGGATTCATTGCTGAGGGAAGCTGTGTTGTCCAGGAAGTACAAGTTAAACTTGATAGTTATTGAGGCAAGTGTTAAAGGACATTAATAGTTTGTTTAATGGATAATCAAAACTTTTTTCAGTTAAATCTATGGATATTTTGTAAATCGGAATAGTATTGCTTCTTATCAAGTTTGACTTGCTTTTTGGTAAGGTTAGGAAGCCCTTTAAAGTGCTGTAAGTTTTGTAGCATTTTAAGTTTCTGCCACTCTTTCCATTCTTGCCTTTATTTTGCATAAGACTTCTACTCTGATTAGTAAGCCAAGGGACAAAGTTAGATTTTATTCTCTAAATACATAGTAGTGCAAGACTATTTAGTATGCTTAAAAAAGTTGAATTGAACCTTTCTACTGCGTCATCCAGTGGCAAGGCTTTCAGAATAGTCCAGTTAACTGAGTTCAGCTAAAATGATTCAGGGTTAAATTTTGTGAAATTATGAGAATTTTTGTATACATCTTGTTTGGCATGTTGAGTACTACATCTGATAGCATATATATAGTACAGTAATCAGTGAGAGATAAGGAAGGGTTTCTGAAGCTGAGTAGTTACAAGGACCAGACATCAGAATCCAGTTAAGAATGAGATTAGTGTCCAGATGTTTATCATAGCAAATAGGAGAAGTGATAAGCTGCCTGAATCCATGAAGGCTGATGCTAGAAGAAGGATAAAAGTGAAAGGACTTCAGTTGATGTTGACATCACCTCAGATAACTTGGCAATATTGTATGAGATCCAGTAAAGGATGTTTTTGAGTGTGGATATATTGTTTACAGGTAGAATATGTAAAACAATCATACAACAGAGTTTATGGTCATTTACTTTTATGCAGGAGATAAGTAGCACTGTGTTATTGAATTTGGACAGTTTTGTAAGGGGAAAAGCATAAAACATGTTAGGGGAGAGGACAGCTACCCCTCCAGCTTTTTTTATCCTGTCAGCTCTAATGATGCTGTATCCTGGGGGAAGAATTTCTGAGTCATTTCTATAAGGTTTTAGCCGTGTCCCAGTAAGAACAATGATATCCGATACATAATGAGAAATCCAAGCATGTAGGTCTGTGATTTTATTACAAATGTTATGTATATTTATTGATGTATAGTTGTTTAGATTTATTGGAAGTGACCAGAGGGGATGTGGATAATAAGGGAGTACAGCTTGAAGGAGGGCCTGGGTTAGGGTGTATGTCACCCTATAGTTTAATTCAGGTTCATGTCGATCCATCAGAGGCAGTTTTGTTGAACTCAAATAAATTGAAACCCACCCGCCAAAACCACCTTCAACAAACATTGAAATATTTTTTTTCTGCAGGGGAGCAAGCCCCTATGGAATTATATATACTGATGGTGCACAACAGTGGAGAAAAGGCAATCTCATTTGTTGTTGAAGGTGGTTTAGAAGAACTGGTTTTGGTTTCTTTGCATTTGGTGAAACTGCCTTCAACAAACGGACAGCCTCCAGTTTAACTCTTGAAGAATGTTGGAGGAAGTGAATTGATTTTGTAATGGTAATTTTTATTTTTATTTTTTGCTGTGTTCTGGGGTTGTTGTGGGAAGAGTTAAAAATTCTGTATTTAAAATAAAGTGTTACTGAACTGATAAATAGATGCGGAGCAATTTCTGGTAAAGAATTTTGCAGAAAATGGTTCAAATGGAGGCTTATGGTATGGGAGAAAATTTAGGGTGTAAGAGATGTCATTTGATAGTCTATGAGGAGAGAAAGTAATAGATGAAGTTGAGTCATTAAAGTTCATGAATCGAACATTTACTTGTGATAAGGTGGGGGAGGCATTGAAGTTATAAAATTAGACACAAAGATCTGTACAAGTTAGAATGATGTTAGAGAAAGTTAAGAGCAATAAGACTGCACTGGACAAGAAGAGATACAGACATAAGTGAGAAAGCAAGAGAGTAGGGAGCAGGTTGGTTGAGAGCGAGATCGACAGAGCTGAGAATCAAAGACAAGAATAGGCAGCACTGAGTATGAAAAAGAAGAAAGTGATGAAGAAAAAAGAAGGGATCGTGTGATGTTAGGAGTAAGACTGAATGAGGTGAAGTAATGTTGTTTAAATGAGCTGATAGGTTGGTTGTTAAAGGAAGAGTTGAGTTTTTAGATGAGAAGGAAAGAGACTGCAGTAGTGCAAAGGGAAGGAAGGGTGGAGATGTACCTGGCAGTCAGAGTAACTTAGTGGGAGAAACAATATCAGACGTACTGTGGCAGATGTATTAACAGACTAGACACTGAGTGAGAGAATGAGTGAGGAGGGCAGATAATACTAATACTATTGTGAAGGCTGGGATAGGGTGGGTGAATATGTGGAAATTGTTTTGCTATGTAGCTGTGTCTTTAAACAGGTTTGTGATGTCATTAAAAGTGGGAGGAGATCAGTGGGATTAAATGTGTGGATGTGGGAGGTTGCAGGGAAATTGGGGTTGGGAACAGAGGAAAGTGGACCACACCTCTCACATTAGTAGGAAACAATCACTCTAAGCCTTCTCAAGCCCAGTGAGTCTGCACAGCCACCTCAACGATGGTAAACGAAGGGTCTGAAACAGACTTTTGTTGCGGCTGTTAAAAGGCGGACACTAAAATTAAAGGTACACCACTGTAAACTAGTGATAAGCCAGACTCAGCAGAGTGGCAGTAGTACAACTGCACTGATGTATCTCTGCGTGCTCATAGATGCTAAAATTCTGGAGGCAGCTCACACATGAAGAGATTACAGAAAAAGCAGAGGTAAGCAATGTATTCCTTCTCTACATGCAGTCTTGACTGTGGCCATGTTCTTAATACTCAAGTTTTGTGAAATAAGATACAGAACAACAGCTACCACAATTACCTAAATTATTGAAAGCGGTAAGAAGGCAGAGGGGGGCAAATTGCATGTGCATCTAAAGGCTGGTGTGTAACCTTTCCCTTCATTGATGGGGGTGTGTCACACTTTAAAGCAGCTTCTTCTCTGTACTTGAATTCCTCCTATTTTATAACATTAAGGATGGTACCCTTACAGTAGCAGCTAGAGGGCAGAGCCACATCCAAGCCATACATCCAGAGGGAAAGGATAAAGGCAGTAGTAGAGTGAGAGGAGTATTGCATTGGTCAGAAGTTACCTTAATATAATAACATGTTAACTATATAACAGTCACAGGTAGCACACTCACCTTTGGTGCAGAAGGCTGTGAGTTCTATTCCCATACCTGGTAGATCAATTTGTTGGCATTGCAGTGCAGTATAATGGGGGTGCTGCAGTCCTGAGTGTGCCGTCCTTCGGATGAGATATTAAACTGAGGCCCATCTGCTTGAGTTGATGGTACCACAGGTGGATGTAAAAGATGCCATGGCACTTATCAGAAATAAATTATTGGGCTGCAAAGATTAGAAATGTAGGCACAAAAGTATACCAATTTATTATGCCTGACTGACTTTTTCTGTCCTTGGAAAGAAACATATGTCTGATCTTTTTATCACACAAGGGTATTTAATTTCATACTAACTGCCAATTTGAACAGCAGACAATGTGCACTCTGTGTTATACAGTAATCCTTGTGCCATTCTTTGTTTTATTCTTAAATGTGCTGTTGAAGAAGGTGGCATCATTTAATATAATCCTGATTTTGTCTTACCTCATGACAGATTAACTGAGAATGGAAATTCTAACCGTCTTTGGATCTTACAAGATTCAGATAACATTTTTCACATAATCACTACATAAAAGTTCTCAGAGCACTTCATTATTTATGTATAATCTTGTTTTTTAACCTCCTCACCTCAAATTTTACTGCTGAAACAGTTCTCTACCAGTATTGCAATATTATAAAGTATTCAGGGTGCATCGGCTGGCTAATGCCACAGTGTGCACTTGTTATCTTTTGTGACATACTTGTCAGTGAGAAAGCCTCATTATTCTTGGTGAGGTTAAGATGTCAGGAAAAATCTTGTGGAGGAATATATCTTTTGGGTTTCAGTCTTGGTGAGGTTAAGATGTCAGGAAAAATCTTGTGGAAGAATATATCTTTTGGATTTCAGTATCACTGTCTGAACAGGGTAGTTCATTAATCATCTGACATGCACACATTAAAGGTCAGTATTTATTAAAAAATACAAAATGCATTTCATATTCTGTGTGCTGTCTTGCAAAGTACACATTAAAATTAACACAGTAATTTTAGTATGACAGTACATTTACTCTAATAGGTTAGATGGCATAATTGTCTTGTTCATACCAACAAACTATGTAGCAGTGTGTGCATATGTCTGTGTGTGTGTGTGTGTGTGTGTGTGTGTGTGTGTGTCTGTGTGTGTGTGCGTGCGTGTGTGCGTGTGTGTATGCGTGTGTGTGCATGTGTGTGCGCGCGCGTGTGTGTGTGTGTGTGTGTGTGTGTGTGTGTGTGTGTGTGTGTGTGTGTGTGTGTGTGTGTTGTTTTTTGTCTGGCTGTCAGAGTGTTCTTCCCAATCAGGATAATATTTTACATAGGACTGTGTTAAAGACTTTCCAATTAACAAACATAAACACCTTTATTAAAGTGGATTCTAGTATGACACAAGTGTCTAGTGTTTTAAAACTTACATATAGACTACAGTTCAGCTTACAGATTTCAGGCTGTGGAGACTTTTATTAGCAAACAAAAGAGTCAGTCATTATAAAAATATTTAATTTGTATACTCACCATTATTGCATCCTTCTATATCTATCTAGCTATCAATCTATCTTTCTATAGCTATCTATATGCCAATCTTTCTGTCTAGCTGTCTATCTGTATGTGTGTACTTTAAAATGTTGAACAGCTGAAATAATATGTCAGACAGCTGAAATACTGACATCGAAGTGATCAACACTAAAATTTTGATGAGCAACATGTCAAAGAATGTGGCATGCCTGATCAAAATCTTCAGAAAAGTGGAAAGGGTCAGTGTCACACTGATTGACGTACATTAAATAATCATAATAATCACACACACACATTAAAAATAGAAGTTGTCATAGTAGATCTTCATTGCAAAATGATTATAAATAAGATGCTGTTTTGTAAAGTAATTTATTATATTTTTCATTATCGCATGTGATGTGTGTATGGGAATTTAAAAAATGTACAGTATGTCCCATCAACACAGAGGTCTTTTAATAATGGTTTGAAAAGATGATAGTGTGAGATAAACCTGATTGATACAGGAATTTTATTCCAAATTCTAGCTACATTATTAGAAAGGAGACTGACTCCTACAGCCTTTTTTTGTTTGCAGATGGTAAGTACTTGACCAAAGAGGGTGGATGGTAGATAGAAAAGTAATTTGGGGCTAACTCCTGGGCAGGAAAATGGGACATGTATGATTGTGTGGGTTAAGATGAGCTGGGTATAAGACAGGTAGTGAGGAATTTCAAGACAGTTAAGTGTTTTTAGTGGTAAACAGCGGTGGGTCTAGTAAGGTTTTTTGGCAATCAAATATGGAAACTTTGGTGTAGCATTGTTTATGTTTATAATTAAGTGAGGCTTTTAGGTTGGTTGCGATAGGGGCTTAATGCAGGAGAGAAGGTAAGAGGTAACTGGCAGCTAGAGGCAACCTGGCAGAGTTTGTAAGGAATTTCTTTACTCGCTGAAGGGTAACTAGTTTTTGATAGATTTTTGTGATGTTGTTATGGATATGTCAATCAAATCTAAGATTGTCATCAATTGTCATGCCTTGTAGTTTTGTATCTGAGATAACTTCAATCATGGTTTTATTTCAGGAAGAACATTTTAAGTTTTTTTTTTTGGGGGGGAGGTGGGTGGGTTTTGGAAAAAAGGAAGTACTTTAATTTTTAGGGATTTAGTAGCAGGTGATTATCCTGTAGCCCCAACATTCAACAGAGTTAAAGGCTTCTTGAATAATTCTCTGAAGATGCATTGGATTGTAAGGAAATACATATTAGGGTAGACTCATCAGCATAATGTATGAGGGAAGCTTGCTGTGAGGATTTATGTAGATTGTTAGTGAATATATCAAGGAGTATAAGGCCGAGAATGGAGTCCTGTGCCATGTCAGTACTGACAGGAAGGAAGAGAGTAAAACTGGGGAACCATGTGACGGACTGGTATCTATCAGTTAAGTAGTTGTTAAACCAGAGTAACGTGGGTTGTGATAGCCCGAGGAGAGGCAGTTGACAATATTTTTGATGAGAGACTAGATCAAAGGCTTTAGCGAGATCAATGAATACAGGGGAAACAAGTTTGCCTTTGTCTCTGGTTTTGTTAGTAATATCTGCAAAGGTTAATCATGCTATGGTAGTGTTATGGGTGGATCTAAAACCATGCTGTGTGGGGTCAGGACCTTTTCCTAAAAGATGTTTTCAAGTAGTTCTTAGTGAATCCACTCCTCCATAGGTTGTGACAAAGGACATAATATGGCAATAGGTCTGAAATGGGTTATGTCAGATGAGTTTCTTCCTTTATGAAGTAATGTTGAAGATTTTTTTTCCACAGTGTAGGAATGTAGGCTTCATTGATAGATCTGTTAATTAGGATGGATACAGGACAGGTTGTGGGACTGGCACCTAGACTTAGGTATTCTGCTCATGTGTCAGTTGCTAAAAATACAGTTGTGCTGTCAGTGTTTCATGTTTAGTTATTTAGACAACTGTTATCCTTATGGTGAAGAAATCTTCAAAATACAATCTTAACCAGACTTCACTGGCAACTGTCATACATACTGTGAAAGTGCAACACTACAGATTTCATGTGCACAGACATCCGCCATATAAGGAAGAGTAAACCATACACGATCACAACTGATGTAGCATTCTGCTAATTAATATGGTATATATCTATGTTAATAAATCATATCATTTTTAAAGAGTATAGTTTATGTAAATTATATATTTTGTATATAAATAGTAACTGGATTTATGTGCATGTTAATGGTGTATTACCCATGAAAAAGCAATGTGACAACATCTGCTAAGAAGTCACTACAAGCACAGGATGCTTAGACTTTACCATGATGATGGTACTCTATAAAATATAAAATACTGAATTCAAGGAAATGCAAATGCACCCCCAATGTGATCTGAAATAAAACTCAAGGCAGGATCATGCCTACTTCCAGAAGGTCACCAAGGCAATGCATTAGGGCAAAAGAGTGACTGATCCAACGCATTTGATACAATTCCCCCCTCAGGCTTTGTAAACAAACTAATGAAGTTAAGTATAAATCCCTATGTTCCACGCTGGATAGCCAGTTGGCTCTCAGATGGGACCCAGGAAGTTAGGATAGTGGAGTCTACCACCACAAAGAAGCAGGTCATTACTAGAGTCTCTCAGGGCTCAGTGCTCAGTCCTCTCCTTTTTGGCATCTAATTCTCAGATATCAAGCGCAAAGTCACGGGCCTCTAGTTGAACAGGTTTGCAGATGATTGCAAACTGGGAGCAGTCATAGAATCCCCCCCCCCCCAAGACATTAATATCCTTCAGGAAGAGCTAATACAGTCAAATAACTGCTGCCATAGACAGATGAAAGCTCAATGCCAAGAAATGCATAATAGTACTCTGTTGGGAAGTAAGCCACCCCAGGAAACTACCTTGTTGATAACATGCCCCTAACAGTAGACCCAGTAGTCAGGGATTTGGGGACATATGTAGAGAATAACGTGGCATTTGACCAACATGTGTTGGAGGTAGTAAGGAAATCATTCTATGTTGCTCAACTCATAAGGAAAGTGTATGGCATCCAAATCCAAGAAAGTCATCATTCCTCTGTGCTCAGCACTTGTCAGACCCATCATTGAATACAATGCCCTCTTCAATATGTACCTGAACAGGCACATGCAACAACTGGATTTTCCACAGATGTTCCTGTCAAAAAGAAAACAGGGCATTAACAACATGTCCTATTCAGATTGCCACTAAGCCCTATCCATATACTCTGTCTCCTGCAGACTGTTGAGAGATGATCTATATCTGGCATACAAGGCAGCCCAGAATTCTGCTCTGATGGACCTGTTGCATATCTGCATAACAAATATCATCAGAACTACCAGATCCATGAACTTAAACCTTGCTTGCACCATAAATAAGACATGTTAGAGAGTCAAGTATGTGTCTCAATACCCCTTCAGGCTTCCCATCCATGTTAATCAGAGTTCTTCCCTGGTTCTATTCAGGATATCCTGAACCAATGATGGATGGAAAATCTTAAATTCACCCTTGGTCTGTCACCTATGTCTCTAATGGATAGAGGCACCCTGCAAATCTTTGACCATACATTCCCTCTCTTACTCATCCCCCTAAAAGTAACCTCTAGGGCACCATTCTCGTTGGATACATTTATGATGCATGACTAGGCTTAAAAAGGCCATTGTAGTCATTAACCTAGAATATACCTATCAACATGTGAACCTATTACCTAGCTGCTAAGGGTTTGGAGGGCTTCTACTTGTTAGTTTAGTTGACTATAGTCAGCAAGTACTACTTAAGCATGATTATGCATGTACAGACACAAATAGCTAACGGAATGTGTAAAAAAACAGGTATAGCCAAACAAGGAAAATGTATACAGAGCAAGGCAGTAGCTGAATGACACTGCAGTTTAACTTGCACTGATTTATGACATATCTAGATCTGATATTGTAGCTCAAAATGATATCCAAGAGAGCAGGCAAGGATGTCTTTTGTATAAATCATCATCATCATCACAATCAACCTCCTTTTTCCCATTTTCTACATGGGATCAGGATGTCATGTCAGCTGTCACCATCCCTCTCTCTCTCTCTCTCTCTCTCTCTCTATATATATATATATATATATATATTCAATTGCAATCTCCTACCTTCTTTGACAGTCATACCTGACTGTTGCAGGTCTTTATTCACACAATCCATGCACTTCTTTGCTGGACACTATCATTTCCTCTTGCCTTCTTCCTGTCTGTCCCAAATCGTCTTCACCAGATTGTCTTCGGCTTTTCTGCACGTGTGCCCAAACCACCGTAATCTGTTCTCTTTGATCTTCTCTGCAATCGCAGCTACTGTGGTTTCTGTTTTGATACCTTCATTTCTTCGTCTGTCCCACAATGGGCATCCTACCACCCATCTCAGACACTTCATCTCCATCACCTCTAGCTTCCTCAGTTGCCCTGCCTTTACTACCAGGTTTCTGTACTGGTTACACCCATTTTGTAGTTTCATAGTTTCATAGTTTAGTACTAGGCTATCTGCCCCCGGGCATTTGTAAGCCTAGCCATAGTGATGTGGCTTTCGCCACCCCATGAAATGGTACAAAAATGCACAGAATAGATTTAGAATACTGTGCCTCTGTCTAGTAGTGACACAGTGAAGGTCCCCTTATATAATAGAATTAGTTTACTGTGCCCCTGTCTAGTAGTGACACAGATGTGACCCCTGGGGTAAACTTACGATCTCCCATTCACTCATCAAGATTTCTCTTGAAGAGAGTTAGTGAGGGGTTCTGCCTAACATGAACTGGGATTCTGTTCCAGAGCATGGGAAGCCTCTGGGTTATGAATCTATCCCTCCAGCATGTCCTATTCATACTTGTGCCGAGGTTTAAGTCTTTAGCTCTCGTGGTTCTGATGGATTTGGATTTTTTGAGGTGGAGCATGTCCATCAGATCCTGATTGGACATGGCCTTGTACGTCAGGCAGAGATCAGCTCTGAGCAGGCAGTATGCTACTGAATAGAGCTGGAGTTTCTTTAGTCTGGCAGAATAAGACATATGTTGGAGACCCTTGATCCTCTTGGTGAGGTACTTTTGTGGTCTCTCCAGCTGTTGCAAATGCCGGGTGAGGTACATACCAAATGGGGCATTGTACTCAATCATTGGTCTGATGAGAGGGGAGTATAGGGGTACAGTGACATCCTTGGATCTGGATGTGAATCCCTTCATGATGAGGTGTGCAAGGTAGAATGTTTTCCTAACCACTTTGGCAACATGGGTGTCAAATGAGAGGTCACTGTCGACTTGGGTCCCTAGGTCTCTGATTATATTTTCCGTACTCAGTGGGTTGCTGTCTAAGTGATAATATGTGGGTACTTTGTTTTTCCCAAAAAGGATGACTATACATTTTTTGGCATTTAGTTTAAGGCCGTGACTCCAGCACCAGTTGTCTGTTTCTGTGAGGCCTTTTTGTAGGATGTATGTGTCCGCTGGTGTATCAACTATGGCGCCTAGTTTGCAGTCATCTGTGAACTTTGGCAGCCACAACCCTCCCATGTTTGCTTTAACATCTGAGAAATAAATGCCGAACAAGAGGGGTCCCAGGACAGATCCCTGTGGGACACTACTTGTGACTGGCTTTGAGTCTGGCATTGCTCCAACGATTTTAACTTTATGGGTTCTATCCTTTAGCCAGTTTGCAACCCATCTAGTGACATAAGGGTTTACGTTTAAGCTGTTGAGCTTATCTATGATGCCTGAGTGGGGTATTGTGTCGAAGGCCTTAGCCAAGTCCAGGTAGGCTGTATGGACTGCTTTGCCCTCATCAATGGCTCTAGTGACTGTTTTGAAAAAGTCAACCAGGTTCAAAAGGCAGGATCTGCCCTTTACAAAGCCGAACTGGGTGGGGTCAAGTGTCTGTAGGTCCCCTATGTCTCTGTTTATGAGTTCCATAATGATTCTTTCCATAGCTTTGCAGACCAGGCTGGTTAAGCTGTAGTTCCCAGAGTCTGTAGAGGTACCCCCTTTGTGGAGTGGGACCACTGTTGCTGCACGCCATTGTTCAGGTACATATCCTGTAGTAAGGCTAAGGTTAAATAGCATTTTTATGTGCGGGTTTAGCTCCTCTTGGAGTTCACGTAGCACGCAACCCGGGATACCGTCAGGTCCCATTGATGCTGTGTTTTTAGCTTTGTTGAGGGCGGTTCTCACTTGGACATCTGAGATGACAGGGAGATTACATTCAGCTGGGATAAGTATTTCTTCTTTTGGGGGTGAGGGAGGGGAGAAATTTGCACTGAACCTGTCAGCCAGAATGTTGGCAATATCTGTGGGTTCAGTGTATTTTTTGTTGTTGTGAACTAACTCTGAGCATATCTGAGGGTTTCCGCCCAGGCTTCTAACATAGCTGAAGAAGGCTTTGTGGTTATCTTTAGTGTCCTTAGCGATTTTTCTCTCAAAGTTGGCCTTGGAAGTTTTTATGAGAGAACGTAGTTTTCTGTGAATGTTGACCAGAGATGTCTTCCCTTTATGGGATTTTGCTCTGTCGTGCAGTAGCTTCCTTCTTTTGTTATACAATTTGTTTATGGCTGAGGTCCACCAGACAGGGCGCTTGCCTTTGGTGGAGAGGGACTTGGATTTATTTGGGATTGCATGATCCATGCATTCTTGTAGATGTCCATAGAAAGCATTTGTGAAGGATTCGGCATTGTGGGATGTGGTATCCACTGGCCCAGTGGGCTTAAAGGATACCATCTCAGTCTTAAGAAGAGTGAAGTCTGCTTTTGAGAAGTTTTTCACTGTGGTCTTTTGTGCTGGGGGTGGAGGTGGGATATGTATATCCAGGGTTATTAGTTTGTGGTCAGATCTCACTAGTGAGGGGTATACCTCCGGTGTGGAGCATTTTGTCCCCATGTTTGTGATGATCAGGTCTAGTATAATATCTCCCCTAGTGAGAGAGGTGACTAGTTGTTCCAGTGCATTTGAATTTATGAATTCCAGGAACCTTTGGGCTAGGGTGTTAGGACTAGAATAATGTACCCAATCTATGTTTGGGTAGTTGAAGTCTCCCAGTATGATGGTATTTTGTGATACATTCATATCTTCCAATGTCTTCAGGAAGGCTGAGTGGGGTTCCTGAGATTGGGAGGGTGGTCTGTAACATGCTACCAGTTGTATAGCAGTTTTGCCTATGGTTAGTTGCACCTGTATGGTCTCTGATGCTTCATGTGTTGCTACTAACCTGGAGGTGTGGGTGTCCTTGATGAATATGGACACTCCCCCTCCCTTTGTGGTTCGGCCCGGGTTTTGGGGCCAAAAAGCATGATACGAGGTATAGCCTGGTAGCACTGGGGTGCTCTCAGGAGCCTTGAACCAGGTTTCAGTTATTGCACAGACGTTGATGTTATCCATACTGAGGAGTGCATCGAGTGCCTGCATCTTGAAATTTAGACTTCTGGCATTGAGCAGCATCACCCTTAGTTTTTTTCCATTTTTGTTTTCTAAGGAGGTGGGTTTGTCTTTTGAGCCTTGCCTAAAAAAGGCACTATGGGGGTGGCAAGAGCCTTAGCCAATATCTGGAAGCCCAGTGGTGACAGGTGCAAGCCGTCCCTTGCGACGCAGTGTGGCTTGTCCAACATGTCATCCCAGGCAGACAGACACTGGATCCCCTTAAAATGACACCAGTACTTGAGCCAATTATTAAAGCTGATCATCTTGTCTTTGTATTGTGGTATCATTCTTGGTGAGGGCAAGATGCTGCTCAGGGTCAGGGTCATACCAGCCTGTGCTACATAATCAGAGAGCTCCTCTATGTCTCTTTTCATGTAGTCCAGGGAGGTATGTCTCAGGTCATTCATGCCAGCATGGACAATGACGGAGTCATATTTGTACTTGCTTTGGAGTGACCTGAGTGCGTGTGTTATGTGGCGGATCCTAGCTCCCGATAGGCAGCTCACAGTCACCCTCTCCTTGTTCAGCCTGGTAAGCGGGACATCAGTGTGTCTGACTGTAGAGTCACCTATTACTAGTGTATCAGGCATGGTGTTTGGCCTTAAGGGCTGTGATTGGTTGACACACTGATTTATTGAAGTATGTGTTGCATGTGATTTGTTTTGAGGTGGTGGATTTTTGGATGTCTGCTTTGGGAGCCTCTGTTGTTTTGGTAAGTTTTTTATTAGAGCCTCCGAGTATGTCTTTGTGTTTTTATGTGTTTGGTTTGCAGTTGTGGTAGGTCTATGTGGGACTGGGTTTGTTGTGTGTGTGGTTACCATCTCCTCCTGTCTGGTCATGCCAGCCCTGAGTTGAGAGAGTTCAGCCTCCAGTTTGGCTATATAGTTGCATCTCTCACATGTATTTGTGTTTGTTGGGAGGAGGAGTGGGTTGTCTGTGTACATAAGACAATTGTAGCATTGTCTCAAGATACCCATATTAACCAGCAGAACTGGAGAGGATGCCAGTAATCTACCACTCGACATGCTAGAACAGTATAAGGGAGTGCTGTGCCTTTAAGGGAAGTGGGTACTCACAGGGGTGGTAGGTGGATGTAGTGCTTACTTAGTACGAGAGTGCTTACTTAGTAGAGAAGTTTTGAGAACAAGTGCTAGGCTTATAATATAGCGAGTAGTCTGATTATACTAAGAGTAGAGCTTCCTTAAGGGAAAATTTGAAGAGCAGACTTGGCGGAGCCAGAAGAAGTTTAACCTTGTTTAACTGGTGCTGCACTATGCGCACAACCGCGCAAAGCCGTGCAAATGCGGATTTTAAACAGGGAACAACAAAAGAGCTAGAAATGGTCCAAAACAACCAATTACTACAGCTCTTGTGCTGAGGTCACTTCCTACAGGGACAGGTAGGCTGCTCAAGTCTCCCCACTCCCACTGGTGAGCAAAGAAACTTCCTTCTATCCAAGTAAGGTAATGGACAACACAGGAACTACACCACAGCCCAGAATACAGCAATGCCTGTAAACTGGTCTAAACTAGTCGAGGAGAGGTGGGAAAACAAGGATTATTTTTGGGGTTTTTTTTTGTTTTTAGATAGAAACACACAGAAAATACAGAAACAGTGATAAATCAGTTTCACAGGCTAGCACACTTTAGTGGGCAGCCTCATCAGTTACATTAAACAAACAAACAAACAAACTTTCGATCAAATTCGACTAAAAAGTAACTTTAAGTGCAGATTTTAAAATAATGCAGCAAACAGCTAAAAAAACAGTTTAAGCTTGTTTAGGATAAGCTAGAGAAGCTATTCCAAGTAAAAAACAGCAAGGATACTTAAATCCAGAAAGTAGTCACTTTTCTGAGTTCTCTGTAGCTAGGACCACTCCGCAGGACCACAAGGAGCTTGTCTGAGTAGTATAGCCAGAAAAAAATGCCCAGAGGCGGATTTTAAACAGGGAACTACAAAAGAGCTAGAAATGGTCCAAAACAACCAATTACTACAACTCTGGTGCTGAGGTCACTTCCTACAGGGACAGGTAGGCTGCTCAAGGCTCCCCACTCCCACTGGTGAGCAAAGAAACTTCCTTCTATCCAAGTAAAGTAATGGACAACACAGGACCTACACCACAATCCAGAATACAGCAATGCCTGTAAGCTGGTGTAAACTAGTCGAGGAGAGGCGGGAAAACAAGGATTATTTTTTTGTTTTTAGATAGAAACACACAGAAAATGCAGAAACAGTGATAAATCAGTTACACAGGCTAGCACACTTTAGTGGGCAGCCTCAACAGTTAAATTAAACAAACAAACAAACAAACTTTCGATCAAATTCGACTAAAAAGTAACTTTAAGTGCAGATTTTAAAATAATGCAGCAAACAGCTAAAAAAACAGTTTAAGCTTGTTTAGGATAACCTAGAGAAGCTATTCCAAGTAAAAAAACAGCAAAGATACTTAAATCCAGAAAGTAGTCGCTTTTCTGAGTTCTCTGTAGCTAGGACCACTCTGCAGGACCATGAGGAGCTTGTCTGAGCAGTATAGCCAGAAAAAAATGCCCAGAGGTGGATTTTAAACAGGGAACTACAAAAGAGCTAGAAATTGTCCAAAACAACCAATTACTACAGCTCTTGTGCTGAGGTCACTTCCTACAGGGACAGGTAGGCTGCTCAAGGCTCCCCACTCCCACTGGTGAGCAAAGAAACTTCTTTCTATCCAAGTAAGGTAATGGACAACACAGGAACTACACCACAGCCCAGAATACAGCAATGCCTGTAAACTGGTCTAAACTAGTCGAGGAGAGGTGGGAAAACAAGGATTATTTTTTTGTTTTTTTTTTTGTTTTTAGATAGAAACACACAGAAAATGCAGAAACAGTCATAAATCAGTTACACAGGCTAGCATACTTTAGTGGGCAGCCTCAACAGTTAAATTAAATAAACAAACTTTCAATCAAATTCGACTAAAAAGTAACTTTAAGTGCAGATTTTAAATAATGCAGCAAACAGCTAAAAAAAACAGTTTAAGCTTGTTTAGAATAAGCTGGAGAAGCTATTCCAAGTAAAAAAACAGCAAAGATACTTAAATCCAGAAAGTAGTCGCTTTTCTGAGTTCTCTGTAGCTAGGACCACTCTGCAGGACCACGAGGAGCTTGTCTGAGTAGTATAGCCAGAAAAAAAATGCCCAGAGGCAGATTTTAAACAGGGAACTACAAAAGAGCTAGAAATGGTCCAAAACAACCAATTACTACAGCTCTTGTGCTGAGGTCACTTCCTACAGGGACAGGTAGGCTGCTCAAGACTCCCCACTCCCACTGGTGAGCAAAGAAACTTCCTTCTATCCAAGTAAGGTAATGGACAACACAGGAACTACACCACAGCCCAGAATACAGCAATGCCTGTAAACCGGTCTAAACTAGTCGAGGAGAGGCGGGAAAACAAGGATTATTATTTTTTTTGTTTTGTTTTTAGATAGAAACACACAGAAAATGCAGAAACAGTGATAAATCAGTTACACAGGCTAGCACACTTTAGTGGGCAGCCTCAACAGTTAAATTAAACAAACAAACAAACAAACTTTAGATCAAATTCAACTAAAATGTAACTTTAAGTGCAGATATTAAATAATGCAGCAAACAGCTAAAAAAAAACAGTTTAAGCTTGTTTAGGATAAGCTAGAGAAGCTATTCCAAGTAAAAAAACAGCGAAGATACTTAAATCCAACACCGTCTTTGGCATTCTGCTGTTAAATACTACACCAAACACTCTGTAGCAGTTGGCTCCAGCCCCTCTCATTCTGGCTTTGACCTTTTCATTCAGACTTACCTTCTCCTCCACCAGCCCTCCTAGATATTTGCAGCTGTTAACCTGTTTCACTATTTTTCTTTCTATTTCAATTCTTGGCCTATTCTGATTTCTTCCATTTGCTGACATTAGTATTGTCTTATCTGTATTCAGTTTCATCCTGGGTGCCTTCAGTTTTGTATTTCATTCCCCTACCCTTTGTAGAAGTTCTTGCTTAGATTCCGCCTGCAATGCCACATTGTCTGTATACAGTGACTTTGTTGATCTGTCCCCTACCTGCTTGCTAATGTACTCCATCAAAAGTATGAACAGCAGTGCTCTCAAAGTTGAAGCCTGATACACACCTACTCCTACTCCTACTGGGAACCCGCATTAATTCTGCCAAGTATTCCGGTACTTTGAACCATTACAGGACTGCCCAAATCAGCTTTCTTGGAACCTTGTAAAATATGTTTTCCTCCAAGTGTAGGAATGCCCACTTGGACTCTTTCCTCATTTCTAGCTTTTCAAATATCTGTCTCCCTGCAAACATCAAGTCAGTTGTGTTGCATCCTGACCTGAATCTGAACTGTTCATCTACAATCTTGCTATGTACTCTGCATATTTGTTTATCAGTCATCCTCTCTAGAACTTTCATGCAGTATGTCAGGAGTTTGATACCTCTGTACTGCCACAGTTTTAATGTCCCCTTTGTTCCTGAATACAGGCACTAGTATGCTTATTCTCCAGTCATCTGGGATACACCTTTCTCTCCATACTGCTATGAGTATCCTCGGGAGCAATGTCTCCCCATCTCACCCAACATCTTCATCATATCTACTGTGACCTCCTTTGAACCTGCTGTTTTCCGTGACTTCATTTTCCTTAATGATGTCATTTCTTCTTCTTCTGTGGTTTGGCCCCTCCTCTTCTTTCATGGCAGGCTGTGTCTGAGCAGTACAGCTTCCATGGGGTTTTCTTCATTCAGAATCTATTGGAAGTACTCCTATCTGCCTTTGATGTCCTGTGAAATGGTGAACAAAATGTTGCTGGCATTACTTATGAAGGGTGTCCGACAATCTTCTTTATTTTCTATCTTTGCCTTGTAACCTGATACAATTTTTTGTGCCATCTAGTGAGTCACTTTCCAGAAGCTGGTATCGTGCCTCTGATGCCTTGTTCTTTGCTATTGCAACTCTTCTCTTAGCCTCCTTGTTAGTTACCAGTATTCCTTCTTAACTTGCTCCATCTTTTATATCCCTCTTTTTCGTGCACTCTTTTCTTTTGATGGCTTCCTAGATTTCTGCATTCCACCACCAGCTTTCTTTATGTACCTTATTTCTATACCTGGCTCAGACACATATCAGTTTTGTAGTCTTCACATATGCTGTTTTAAGGCACGGCCATTCTTTTTAAACTCTACTTATTTCCTCTTCTTCTTGAGGTGCTAGAGCCTTGAGTAATTCCTTGAAATTTTGGGCTTTCTTTCCAGTCAACTTCCAGGTCAGTTTGATGACAACGTGTTTATGTTATGTTGAGTGAAAATAAATACAGTGATTGTTGAAGGTTCTGCTAATGAACTATTTTGATTAAGAGCCTTCAAAGGGGATAAGAATTGCTAAAATGCATGCATTTGCAATAATGGCATATGATCTGCTTATAGCAGTTAGAAATGTTTTGGGGGTCGAATTCAGAGTCTTTTTGCTATCTTTTACAAGCTTGCGATGATACATGTCACAACTAAAGTTCATATTTCTCTACTGCTGCATTCTATAATGTGTGTGGTTCAATTCAAAATTTTTGTTTCTGCATTGGGCATAAAACAGAGCTTAACCTCTATGTATATACCTGGCCAAAAGTTGCATGATTCACATACAGGCACTATCTGAGAGTCATAACCAGCCATGGCGCTAAGACATTTAATAACTTGTTATGATTACTCACCAGTATATGCTAACTTGTCATGACAGGACACCACTGTGCACTCTGAAGGTATGTAAGACAAAGACCAAGAGAAGGGCAAAAGAGACAGGCTAATGTTCCATACAAGTAGTTTCAAAAGTGTCCAATGCAAAAGGCACTGGTGACTTAATGACATAAACATTAGGCAAATACAGCAGTAATCCTGTCTACAGGTAAAGTATGCAGATGGAACAGGTACAGATATGGACAAGAAGAATTATACAATGACACTGGCTATTGAGGATTATACAATGATAGCTTGTTAGCATTCAAAAATGTACATGCTGATTGGCCATCCCACCCAGCATCCCCCTTGTAAATCGAGCAGCTGATTGGCCATCCCAACCAGCACATCCCTTGTAAATTGAGCAGCTGATTGGCCATCCCAACCAGCATCCCCCTTGTAAATCGAGCAGCTGATTGGCCATCCTGACCAGCAGCCCCCTTTTAAATCGAGCAGCTGATTGGCCATCCCAACCAGCATCCCCCTTGTAAATCGAGCAGCTGAATGGCCATCCCAACCAGCATCCCCCTTGTAAATCAAGCAGCTGATTGGCCATCCCAACCAGCATCCCCCTTGTAAATCGAGCATATGCCAATAGAAGAATGTCTGGCAGCTAAAGTACTGTTCAACAGCCAGACCTTTCTATTGGAATATGCTATGGAGGGACAGTGGAAAAAAAGAAAAATGAGGTATGTTCTGAACAACAAAAGAATAGAAACATACCTGATTTTCCTTCTTTTCTGTGTTGTCCCTCTGTAAATGTCAGCAGAGTCTCATATTTATCAACCATCCAAATCTTCAGAGAACATCCAGAGTTTGGTCTCATAGCAGCAATACAAATTATCTTTCTCCGTTGCTGCACTTAAAAAAAAGCAAGAGATGAAGATTCTCTTTTCTCTGTTACTTTTATTTAACAGCACTGGTGTACTGTGCAAGTGTGGGAACGTAACTCATACACACATGCACAGTACATAAACCTTTTATTTAACAGCACTGGTGTACTGTGCAAGTGTGGGAATGTAACTCATACACACATGCACAGTACATAAACCTTTTATTTAACAGCACTGGTGTACTGTGCAAGTGTGGAAACATAAGGCATACACACATGCACAGCACATAAACCTTTTATTTAACAGCACTGGTGTACTGTGCAAGTGTGGGAACGTAACTCATACACACATGCACAGTACATAAACCTTTTATTTAACAGCACTGGTGTACTGTGCAAGTGTGGGAACGTAACTCATACACACATGCACAGTACATAAACCTTTTATTTAACAGCACTGGTGTACTGTGCAAGTGTGGAAACATAACTCATACACACATGCACAGCACATAAACCTTTTATTTAACAGCACTGGTGTACTGTGCAAGTGTGGGAACGTAACTCATACACACATGCACAGTACATAAACCTTTTATTTAACAGCACTGGTGTACTGTGCAAGTGTGGGAACGTAACTCATACACACATGCACAGTACATAAACCTTTTATTTAACAGCACTGGTGTACTGTGCAAGTGTGGGAACGTAACTCATACGCACACATGTACAGTACATAAACCTTTTATTTAACAGCACTGGTGTGCTGTGCAAGTGTGGGAACATAACGTGTACACACATGCACAGTACATAAACCTTTTATTTAACAGCACTGGTGTACTGTGCAAGTGTGGGAATGTAATGCATACACACATGCACAGTACATAAACCTTTTATTTAACAGCACTGGTGTACTGTGCAAGTGTGGGAACGTAACTCATACACACATGCACAGTACATAAACCTTTTATTTAACAGCACTGGCGTACTGTGCAAGTGTGGGAATGTAACTCATACACACATGCACAGTACATAAACATTTTATTTAACAGCACTGGTTTAGTGTGCAAGTGTGGGAACGTAACTCATACACACATGCACAGTACATAAACCTTTTATTTAATAGCACTGGCGTACTGTGCAAGTGTGGGAACGTAACTCATACACACATGCACAGTACATAAACCTTTTATTTAACAGCACTGGCATACTGTGCAAGTGTGGGAACGTAACTCATACACACATGCACAGTACATAAACCTTTTATTTAACAGCACTGGCGTACTGTGCAAGTGTGGGAACATAACTCATACACACATGCACAGTACATAAACCTTTTATTTAACAGCACTGGCGTACTGTGCAAGTGTGGGAACGTAACTCATACACACATACACAGTACATAAACCTTTTATTTAACAGCACTGGCGTACTGTGCAAGTATGGGAACATAAATCATACACACATGCACAGTACATAAACCTTTTATTTAACAGCACTGGCGTACTGTGCAAGTGTGGGAATGTAACTCATACACACATGCACAGTACATAAACCTTTTATTTAACAGCATTGGTGTACTGTGTAAGTGTGGAAACGTAACTCATACACACATGCACAGTACATAACCCTTTATTTAACAGCACTGGTGTACTGTGCAAGTGTGGGAATGTAACTCATACACACATGCACAGTACATAACCCTTTTATTTAACAGCACTGGTGTATTGTGCAAGTGTGGGAACGTAACTCATACACACATGCACAGTACATAAACCTTTTATTTAACAGCACTGGTGTACTGTGCAAGTGTGGGAACGTAACTCATACACACATGCACAGTACATAAACCTTTTATTTAACAGCACTGGTGTACTGTGCAAGTGTGGGAACGTAACTCATACACATATGCACAGTACATAAACCTTTTATTTAACAGCACTGGTGTACTGTGCAAGTGTGGGAACGTAACTCATACACATATGCACAGTACATAAACCTTTTATTTAACAGCACTGGTGTACTGTGCAAGTGTGGGAACGTAACTCATACACACATGCACAGTACATAAACCTTTTATTTAACAGCACTGGTGTACTGTGCAAGTGTGGGAACGTAACTCATACACACATGCAGAGTACATAAAATTGAGGAAGAATGGCCCTAGTAATCAAATCAAGCCAATTGTGGGTAAATTCTGGTATACCCACACCCACTTGTGGATTATTTCTTAAATATAGCGTCATTATGACTTTAGAAAGACAGTATTATAGTTTTCGATAAAGCTCACGGCAGAACAATGTTATGCTGTGAATCCTAGGTATTCACTGCGCCATGACTGTCTACAGAACTTATACTATAGATGAATAGTGGTATATGTATAATATGAAGGGGAGAGTGGGATACAGTGGGGCCACTCAGGCATGACAGAAATGTGGCAGTTCAGAAACAAATACACCTGCTTATTGAGTATTACCCTTTCCTGTGCATTACCTTTCATTTTAATTTGTAGGTGTAACTGTCCCTGATTTTCAGTCTTTGTCTTTCATTGGTCTTTGGCTTTGTACTTGATTCTTGCACAGGCAGTTAAAGGGTATTATTGGGTGACACGGTGGTACAGTAGATATTGTTGTGGCCTCACAGTTAGATGTTCTCTGGCTTGATTCTTGAGTGGGGTGCCTTTTGTGTGGAGTCTGCATGTCCTCCCTGCATGGGTTTCCACTGGTTTCCTCCCATATTCTGAAGACGTGCAGTAGGTGGACTAGACACTCTAAATTGGCCATAGGTGTGAGTGTGCATGCAAGTGTGTGGTGTGGAAGAACAAGTTCAGCAGGGCTAGCCACCCAGTGGTGTAAACCTTGGCTCTAGTTGATCATCACTGTTGAAGTGACACCCTGATCCCATGTGCAAAAATGGAAAAAAAACAGTGGTTGTGGATGGATGGATTTTTTTATCAAGTCAGATGAAATGTATACAACAAAGTGGCTACATAGCTACAGGGTGTGAAGTGGGGATTCTGCGTGGATGAAAGTTACCCTCATGTTAATTGCTAGTTTAAATACCCTGGCTTTGCAAAGTAGTATTTGTGTGAAATAAGATTAAACACTTATGACTACCATTTGTGTTAAAGCTGAAATAGCTCTCAACTGTCCATGATTTCATAGAATACCCTTGATACTGCCTCATGTTTTTGATCTGCTCCTCATACAATTTGTGGTTTTCTGGCAGTTCATTGAGGATTCATCATCATCATCATCATCAGCCCCCTTTTCCCATTTCTTTTTCTACATGGGGTTGGGGTATTGTGTTAACTGTTGCCAACTCTTGCGATTCAGTGCCACAATCCTGCCTTCTTGAACACTCATGCCTGACTGTCGCAGATCTCCTTTCACACAATCCATCCACCTCTTTGCTGGATGTCATCGCTTCCTCTTACCTTCTTCCTGCCTGTCCCAAATCTTCCTCACCAGATTGTCTTCTGCTTTTCTACACATGTGCCCAAACCACCATAATCTGTTCTCTTTGATCTTTTCTGCAATTGTAGCTACTTTGGCTACTGCTCTTATGTCCTCATTTCTTCATCTGTCCAACAGTGTGCATCCTATCACCTTTCTTAGGCACTTCATTTCCATCACCTCTAGCTTCTTCAACTGCTCTGCCTTTACTGCCCAGGATTCTGTGCCATACAGTAGCACTGGTCACACCACTGTCTTGTACACCTTACTTTTCAGCTTCTTTGGCATTCTTCTGTCATAGATTACACCTGATACAATATGCCATTTGACTGCAGCCCCTCTGATTCTAGCTCTAACCTCTTCATCAGACTACCCTTCTCCTCAATTACTCCTCCTAGATACTTGAAGCTGTTTACCTGGTCCACTATCTTCCCTTCTAGCCCTATTCTCAGCTTCTTCTGATTTCCCCAATTTGCTGCCATTACCATTGTATTATCTGTGCTTAGTTTCATCCCGTGTGCCATCAGATTTGCATTCCATTCTCCTATCCTTTGCTGAAGTTCTAGCTCAGAGACTGCTTGTACTGCCACATTGTCTGCATACAGCAGCTTTGTTGATCCGTCCCCTCCAACCTGTTTGCTAATGTAGTCCATTACCAGTATGAACAGCAGTGGGCTCAGAGCTGAACCCTGATGTACACCCACACCCACTGGGAACCCCTCTGTGAGGCTGAACACTGTTCGTACTTGAGTCAATGGGTCCTTGTACATAGCATGCACTAATTCTACCAATGTTTCTGGGACTTCAAACCACCGCAGTACTGCCCAGATGAGCTTTCTTGGGAACTTGTCATATGCTTTCTCCAAGTCTAAGAATGCCCAGTTGGACTCTCTCCTCATCTCTATCTTCTTCTCAAGTATCTGTCTCAATGCAAACATCAGGTCAAGTGTGCTGCATCCTGATATGAATCCAAACTGCTCATCTCCCATCTTACATTCTACTACACTGCATACCCGTTTATCAATCACCCTCTCCAGAACTTTCATGCAATGTGATGGGAGTTTGATACCTCTGTACTGTCCACAGTTGTGGGTGAATGGAGCTGTGGGCAACAGCACAGACTCTACATGGTGCCCTTGGGTCTATAATAGAACATCGAAGTTTCAAAACTTCGAATGTTCTAATATCGGCCCCTATTCAGTGAAAGCTGAAAACATTGAACATACAGAACAGCTAATTTTTTCCTAGGGAAAAAATTCGCTGTTCCAAAACACATACACACAACACAAGCACACCAAACAGCAATCCACACACATACACCTAAAATCTTACACCTAACCCTGCACTAAACTATACACACACCACTAACTATCCACTTACCTTAACCCAAACCCTAACCCTAAGGTCCGTCACTATCGCACACTCACCTCACCCACACCCTAACCCTAACTCACCTACCCCACCCTAACCCTCATGTCCACACAATCGCACACTTACCTGACCCGCGCCCTAACCCTAACTCACCTAACCCGCCCTAACCTTCATGTCCACACAATCGAACACATACCTAACCCGCGCCCTAACCCTAACTCACCTAACCCGCCATAACCTTCATGTCCAGACAATCGCACACATACCTAACCCGCACCCTAACCCTAACTAACCTAACCCGCACTCAATCGCACACTTACCTGAACTCGACCCGTAACTTTCCACCACAGCACTGAAAATACTGAAGCAACAGAAACGGACAACCGAATTCTTTCCCTAGGAAAAAATTCAGTTTTCTGTTGCTTCGATATTTTCAGCTTTCACTGAATAGGGGTCGATATTAGAACATTCAAAGTTTTGAAACGTCGATGTTCTAATATTGACCCGTGCCCTATAGGGGGAAGATTTGTAAGACCAACAACTTTGGGCATCTACTGTGGTGTGCAGTATCCTCATGTTAGGGGAATATACGGATCACAGACTGCATGCCGTGGCAGGACTAGCCACTCAATGGTGTAAAATATGGCTCTAGGTGATTCGGTCATTGAGGATTGCAGTCATAGAGTTATAGGTTCATAAGTAAGCACTACACTAGCTGCTGTTTTGGGCCATTTTATGCCTTGCTAATTTTCCTTCCAAAGGTGAGAAACAAATCCTGTAACTTATGTCTGTGAGGTAAACACCCTAACCACTATGCCATCACCTGTAGCTAAGTACAGTTTTGCTCTAAACATATTTTATGTCATACGTTCCAAGTTAAGTAGTAGACTAGCTGCACATATGGGCCATTTGAAGCCTAGCTAATTCCCCTTGATGAGAATCAAAGCTTGTAATGATATCTGTCTGTAAGGCAAAGACATTAAACATTACGCCATCCCCCAGTCAGAATAAATAATTATTGGCATCTATTTTTTATTTGTTTTGCAGGGTAGAGCACTGATCTCCAGGGACTTTTTTCAGATTCAGCCCAGTAGCAGTATCTGGTTAAGTGTCGTGCTTATAGTCACACAGTCAGGCAATGAAAGCTGCGGGAATCAAACCTTATACCACTGAAAACACTCATTAACAGCTCCTTAATCCTCTAAGCCAACTGCCAGACGTGTGAGTTACAGACTTAATAACCTTCAGAAAATGCCTATACAAACCCTTCTTCTTCTTCTTCTTTTTTGGCTGTTCCCTTTAGGGGTCACCACAGCAAATCATCTGTTTCAATTTCTTCCTATCCTCTGCACATTTCTCTGTCACACCAACCGCCTGCATGTCCTCTCTCACCACGTCCATAAACCTTATCTTAGGCCTTCCTCTTTTCCTCTTACCTGGCAGCTCCATCCTTAGCATCCTTTTCCCAATATACACATCATCCCTCCTCAGCACACGTCCGAACCAATGCAATCTCGCCTCTCTGACTTTGTCTCCAAACCGTCCAACCTGAGCTGACCCTCTAATATACTGATTCCTAATCCTGTCCATCTTTGTCACACTCAGTGCAAATCTTAACATCTTTAACTCTGCCACTTCCAGCTCTGACTCCTGCCTTTTTGTCAGTGCCACTGTCTCCAACCCATACAACATAGCTGGTCTCACTACCCTCTTGTAGACCTTCCCCTTCACTCTCACTGGTACCTGTCTGTCACAAATCACTCCTGACACTCTTCTCCACCCATTCCACCCTGCCTGCACTCTCTTCTTCACCTCTCTTCCACACTCACCATTACTCTGAACTGTTGATCCCAAGTACTTAAACTCATCCACCTTCACCAACTCTACTCCCTGCATCCTCACCATTCATCTATCCTCCCTCTCATTCACACACACATATTCTGTCTTAGTCCTGCTGACCTTCATTCCTCTCCTTTCTAGAGCATATCTCCACCTCTCCAGGGTCTCCTCAACCTGGTCCCTACTGTCACTACAGATCACAATGTCATCTGCAAACATCAATGTCCATGGGGCCTCCTGTCTGATCTCATCTGTCAACCTGTCTATCACTGTTGCAAATAAGAAAGGGCTCAGAGCTGATGTAATTCCACCTCCACCTTAAATGGATCTTTCACTCCCACTGCAGATTTCACCACTGTCACACTACCCTCATACATATCCTGTACAACTCTTACATACTTCTCTGCCACTCCTGACTTCCTCATACAATACCGAAACTTGTCTCTAGGCACCCTAACATATGCTTTCTCCAAGTCCACAAAGACACAATGCAGCTCCTTCTGACCTTCCCTATATTAATTTTCTAAGTATATAATAATATTTAGAATTTCTGCCTGACTTGGGTCATTGTTCCTCATTGTTTTTTGCTTTGTCCCTAATTGTTGCAGTGTGAGTTTCAGATGTACATTTTTATTGTTATCAGATTAGTTGCACAAAGCAAAGTGGGTATAACTGCTGGATGGGAATGGGGCTCTCTATGGATGAAAGTAGCAACCTCTCGTTGTTTGCTTGGCCTTGCCTTTGATGAACTATTGTACATTGGTGTGAAATAAGATGGAATACTTGGGTCACTGTGTTTTGTGTAAAATACACATTATTTTGTACATAATTATTTTTTATTTCTACCACAATCAGATATTGCACACAGTCATCAATGGGGCTATAATGGCTATGTACATACATATGTACATTCCCGGTTAAAGGTCGCCACAGCAGAACTCCGGTCCGCTAATGATTGGCAGTAGATTTTTTACATGCCGAGTTAGCTAGCCTTGACGCATAACCTTCAACAAAGGTACGCCCATTCTCGCATGCCTCCACACAGAAGACGCACTTGCTGAGAATCGAACGGCACAACGACTTGCTGTGAGGTGACAACGCTACCGCAGCACCACCACCGCAGAAGAATGATGCCATGATAGGAAGACAAGATGATCAATTTCAACAATTGGCTTAAGTATTGGTGTCATTCACAGGGGATCCAATGCCTGTCAGCCTGGGATGACATGCTCGACAAGCCACGATGCTTCGCTAGGGACGGCTGGCACCTGTCACCCCTGGGCTTTCGGATATTGGCAAAGGCTCTTGCTACCCCCATAGTGCCTTTTTTAGGCAAAGCTCAAAAGACAAACCCACCTCCATAGGTATCACAAGGGATAAGAAACTAAGAGTAATGCTACTCAATGACAGAAGTCTAAACCTCAAGATGCATGCACTCGAAACTCTCCTTAGCATGGAGAACATCGATATCTGTGCAGTAACAGAAACCTGGTTCAAGGCTCCCGAGAGCACCCCAGCACTACCAGGTTATACCTCATACCATGCTTTTCGGCCCCAAAACTTGGACCGAACCACAAAAGGAGGCGGAGTATCAATATTTGTCAAAGATACCCACACCTCCAGGTTGGTGGCACAGCATGAAGCATCAGAGACTATCCATGTGCAACTAACAGTGGGTAAAACTGCCTTCCAGTTTATAGCCTGCTACAGACCACCCTCCCAAACCCAGGAACCCCACTTGGCCTTCCTGAGAACACTGGAAAATATGAAGGTCTCTCCAAACACCATTATATTGGGTGACTTCAACTACCCAAACATAGACTGGGAGCATTACTCTAGCTCCAACACCCTAGCCCAAAGGTTCCTAGAATTTATAAACTCAAATGCTATGGAACAACTTGTTACCACTCCCACAAGAGGGGAAAACATACTGTACCTGATCATCACCAACATGGGGATTCTATGCTCCAGACCAGAAGTGTATCCCTCACTGGTAAGATCAGACCATAAACTAATCTCACTGAATATTCACATCCTGACTCCACCCCCTGCCCTGAAAACCACAGTGAAAAACTTCTCTAAAGCAAATTTCACACTCCTCAAAACCAAGGTGGAATCCTCAAAGCCCCCGGGCCTGTGGAAAATACAGCCCAGACCGCAGAATCCTTTATAAACACATTCTATGAACACCTTCTGGAATGCATGGATCATGCAATCCCAAATAAAACCAAGACCCAATCCTCCAAAGGCAGACATCCTGTCTGGTGGATCCCAGCCATAAACAAACTATACAATAGAAGGAGGAAGCTACTACATGATAGAGAAAAATCCCAAAAAGGGAAGGCATCTCTGATCAGTATTAGCAAAAAACTACGGGCACTCATAAAATCGTCTAAGGCCAGCTTCGAGAGAAAAATTGCACATGATACTAAGGATAATCACAAAGCTTTCTTTAGTTATGTTAGAAACCTGGGAATTCCCAGATATGCTCAGAATTAGTCCAAAATGACAAAAAATACACCGAACCCACAGACATTGCCAACATCCTAGCTGACAGATTCAGTGCAAACCCCCCCCCCTCCCCACCAAAAGGGCAAATATCTATCCCAGCAGAGTGCTGCCCCCCTGACATCTCAGATGCTCAGGTAAGAGCTGCCCTCTCCAAAGCAAAAACACAGCATTAATGGGACCAGATGGTGTCCCAGGCTGCATCCTACATGAACTCCAAAAAGAACTAAACCCAAACATAAAACTACTGTTCAATCTCAGCCTTACTACAGGATATGTACCCAAAGAGTGGCGTACAGCAACAGTGGTCCCTCTCCACAAAGGTGGTGCCTCAACGGATCCTGGAAACTATCGCCCCATAAGCCTGACTAGCTTGGTCTGCAAATCTATGGAAAGGATCATCATGGACCTCATAAATAAAGATATTGGGGACCTACAGACACTGGTTCCTACCCAGTTCAGCTTTGTTAAGGGCAGATCCTGCCCTTAACAATTGTTGATTTCCTTGAAACAGTCACCAAGGCCATTGACGAGGGGAAGGTGGTCCACACAGCCTACCTGGACCTCACAAAAGCCTTCGATACAATACCCCACTTGGGCATTATAGATAAGCTCACCAGCTTAAGTATAAACCCCTATGTCACTAGATGGGTTGCAAACTGGCTCAAGGACAGAACCCACATGGTTAGAATTGCTGGAGCCATGTCAGACTCCAAACCAGTTACAAGTGGCATCCCACAAGGCTCAGTCCTGGGACCTCTCTTGTTCGGTATATATTTCTCGGAGGTACAGGCCAACACGGAAGGACTGCGGCTGACCAAGTTCGCAGATGACTGCAAACTGGGTGCCATAATCGACTCTGCAGCTGACACAAGCATCCTCCAAAAGGGCCTCATAGAAACAGACAACTGGTGCCAGAGCCATGGCCTCAAGCTAAATGCCAAAAAGTGTATAGTCATCCTCTTTGGCAAAAACAAAGTGCCCACAAATTACCACATAGGTGGTAATCCATTAAGTACAGAAGAAGTAATTAGGGACCTGGGGACCCAAGTTGATAGCAATCTCTCATTTGACAACCACGTGGCCAAAGTGGTTAGAAAAACATTTTATATAGCCCACCTAATCATGAAGGGATTCACATCTAGATCAGGGGAGGTCATCGTGCCTCTTTACTCATCCCTCATCAGGCCCATAATTGAGTACAATGCCCCTTTTGGGATGCACCTTACCAGACACCTGCAGCAACTGGAAAGACCCCAAAAGGACCTCACCAAGAGGATCAAAGGGCTCAAACAGATGCCATATGCTGCCCGGTTAAAGAAACTCCAGCTCTACTCAGTGGCATACCGCCTGCTCAGAGGCGATCTGTGCCTGATGTATAAAGCCATGTCCAACCCAGAATTAATGGACATGCTGCACCTCAGAAAATCAAAATCCCATCGAGCTATGTGCTCAAGAGACTTGAACCTCAGCACTGAAATAAATAGGACATGCTGAAGGGACAGATTCATAACCCAGAGGCTCTCTTCACTCTGGAATAAAATCCCAGTCCAGGTTAGGCAGAGTCCCTCATTGACTCTCTTCAAGAGGAATCTTGATGAGTGGATGGGAGATCGTAGGTTTACCCTTGTATCACTTCTGTGTCACTGTTAGACAGAGGCACAGTATACTAACCTCGAAAAAGGGCATAGCAAAATTAATTTAAAATGGGTGGCGAAAGCCAAACACACTCTGGCTAGGCTTATAAATGCCCTAGGGCAGATAGCCTAGTATGAACCTATGAACCTATAAACCTATAGGCTTGTTGTGGATGAGAATGATTAAGTTAAACAGTCGTTATTGTAGTTCAGGTGGTCTTTTATGTTTGAAATGCTCTAAAATTGCTGATTTTGTTATTATGTAATACATTTTGTTTCACATCTTGATTGAAAAAATGTTCATGACTACTCAGATTAAAATACACACAAATTTCACTTTAATTAGCATAAATAAAATGTAAAAAGGTAAGTATATGTTTAAAACCATCAGGAATGTAAATCCAAATGAACATGTAGATCTATACGTGGTCCCAAAAAAGTGTTGGAGGGCATGGTTTGAAAACCGCCCGGTAGCCAAGGTGCACGTAATTCACCATTAGGCACAAGCAGTGAATGATCTTGTCCCCCACCTCACATCTGTATTACAGACTTGCAAGAAAGCATCATTTCCTAGCTACAGCAGTACGATTGTTTACCACCCCAAATCTTGTGCATTTAAGAGAAACAAACGTGTCAAAAAGCATACAGCCAAAAGAGTTAAGAGCCAATAGAACATCCATGGAATAACGTGATCCTCATAGGTGACATGCAAAATTATATGCCTGTAAGGTATGTTCATAAATCTAATGTGTCTCAAACTCTATACTAAACTGATATTGAGAATTAGATCTAAACTAAAGGCAGTAACACAATGTAAGTAGTTTGTGAAAAATAAATGCTATTAAGACAGTATGAACAGCAGTTCTATCCGTAAGAAGTTTTCTTTAAAGTGGTAATAGTGCATTCATAGTTTTTCCATAAATGCAATGATATATTATAAATCACACAATCCCCAAATTATATTTTTTGCTACACTTTCACAAACTCTCATGTCTTTGAAACTGTGCAACCTAGATATACGTTGTGTAGAATAAAGACAATAGACTTTCTCTCGTTTAGTAGCGTTATTACACATGTGCAGGAGCCTCTGAAAAGTATTAGGGCAACTCCCAGAATAAACAAAAACTGTAGCTCATATAGACTATGAAATGCTGACTCATTAAAAAAGTAATACTGAACAAATAAGAACACTGGAAGCATGGTTAACCAATAGGGGCATTCCCTATAGCTCTAAAGTTACATGATGTCATTACATCTCTAGGCAGAAAGAGAAAATCGGGTGCATTTCCATATGTAGACATGTTTACTACTTTCAGACAATCCATTCTCTCAGTAATTTTCCACTATGTGCAGATTGTCACGTCTCTATGTACAGTACATTTCAGGTTTATGCATTTTGCCACATACTCATACTTTCTAATAGACTTCCAATTTCCTTCATACTTTACAATCCTCCATTTGATGCTCTGTAAGCATCACCATTTAATTCTTTATACATTTTTTCAAATCTTAACATAACCATGTTCTTAAGCTTTTCAGTCTCATTATTAATACTACTCTTTTCTTGGACATCATCAGTTATTGCAGGCATATAAAAGTTAGGCACTTTGGCATTTGTTTTGGAAGACATAAGCTTTAATACACACCCTTTTATCATAAACAATAATAAAAAGACAAAAATCATTAATACTGCAATTGTTAAAATTAGTTTAAGTAGGCCTCCTTCCCATCCAGAGAAGAGATTGATTAGCCAAGCCCAAGTGGAGCTATCAGCTTTTTTAGCTTTAGAGAGTTCAAAAACTTTTTGTATAAGTTTAAGATGGCTCTCAATTTTGTGCTGATTGTCAGGAATAAAAGTACAGCACTCCTCTTGGATTAAAGCACAAGTACACCTTTTTGTAGCAAGCACAAAATCAAGGGCTATACGGTTTTGGTGAACCACAGCCCTCATGGCAGTCATTTTATCAGTCACCAGTTCCAAAGCTGAAAAGGTAGCATTGCTTAAGACTTCAAGGAGTTTAGAAAGCTTTTTCAATTTCCAGATAGATTTCACAGCCCCATAAGCAGGTATTATGCCTGCCCAAGATATGACATAATCTCCCAGGTCCATGTGAACCAGTTCTTTAGTACTTGCATGAGCAAGGTCATGATGATAAATCCACGATGCATATACATTTCCCACTGGATTGGGAGGTGCTTTTATTTTTCGAGTATTTTTCATTTTTTCTTGTGGTAATGCAGTTGTATGTCGAATGGCTGGGACTAAATAACCTAAGAAATAGCTACCAGAGCAATTTTCTGGTAGCCATTTGTAGGCTCTTCAGCCACACACAAAGTAACAATTTTTTACCTTAGTGGTAATATTACTGTCTATATAGCTTTGTTTAGAGTGAAACACCTTTTTATTCATTACTCCCAGTTGTTGATACAGGATGGAATTATTTTTTACTTGTTCATATGTTTTATATAACAGCTCACAAAATGAGTCGTAGGTTGTGTTACAGTAGGAGGAGTCATTACTACACCTATGGGAAACCAACACATTACAAAAGCTCCATCCTACCTTAACTTTGCCAAATTTCTGAAAACACACAGTCACAATTTGACGGTTAAACAGGTGTAATGCTATTCTGTCTTTCGAGGTCACATTTGAGGTGTCATAAATCAGGTTTGTCCTAGCAATATAAATAATAGCAAATATCTCTCAAGATGTGCAACTTACAGTGCAGACATCAATTTTTGTTTTCTTCAACAAAATCTAAATTTTACCTGATGTCATTCAACAGTTTGCAAGTCACATATTTTTTGCAGTATTCAGTACATACGGAAATATTGTTTGTTATCATAATTATTAAAAAATAACTAGCAATATATCTGGTAAAGTGTGATATAAATGAACTTTGATGATGAAGTTTCCAGTCTCCCACCATGGCATATCACATCTATATTACGTCGAACTTGTGTAAGTTCGAACGTTGTAATAGTGAACCCAAAAGTCCGAAATCCAAAAATAGCAAAGCCACGGCATATCAATTTTTTTTCCAAGGAAAAGAATCTGTGGGCTGTTTCCAGGGCTTTGCTATTTCCTCCACTGTGGTGCAAACTTGTAGTTGGTATATTTAAGTAGGGGGTGTGGGGGCACAGCCCTCCCATGATGGGGGGTGTGGGAGCAAAGCCCCCCCCAGTTTAGTTTACGTTTAAGGTTTAATTTTTTTTTTTTTTTTTGTCACAGAACAGCGATTTGTTTCCCAGCAAAAAAAATTGCTGTTTTGTATTTTCGTTATTATTGGGTTTCAGACTTTTGGGTTCGATATTACAGTGTTCAAACTTATGTTAGTTCGATGTTGTGATATAGAACCAGCATATCATATCATACCCTTCAGTAACATGTATGGCTCTCAGTTATGAAAATATGAACATAAATATGAAAATAGGAATAATAAGTGACAAACACTGATTAATTTCTTCACTGCAGGGCATCCTATGCTGGCAGTCTTAATGTCATTTTGTAAATAACTCTTTGCCCTTTCTAATGTTGCATATTATTGGCTGCTAAGTAATGGAGCTAGACCAAAAAAAGTTCTGGATGCCATAAGGAGCTATGGGTGGGGAGTAGAAGTATACAAAAAAGTTGCTAAAGGTATAAATGAGTTGAAACATCAAAGGCAAAGTTATTCAGCTGGTTATAAGAAAGTGTAGCTGTCATTCAGGCTAATAATGTGCAACAACATAATAAGCAATGCAACTTAAAAACACATCAGTAGTTGAACAAAATTATCAAAATGAACAAGCTGTGAACAGAATCAATATATTTTATGTTGTTATAGGCATTGAAAAATCAGTAAACAAAAAGATCAGTGTGAGTTTGATCCTGTGCATGTCTTACATTTTCAGCTCATCTCTTACTGCACAGCTTTAAGCACTGTCTTATAATTCCTCTACCCTGTGAAAACATACCTTTCAGCCTCTTAACACAAGAAATCAGAACAAAAGCAAAAATAAGAAAAATAGGGACATATTTTAAATATTGCTCTTATAATCTTACAAAGTTGTTAGAATAATAGGTTTTGCATTGGTATGTATTTTTTCTGAAGGATATGAAGTTCAAAACTCAAAAGTTTGTTATTATTTAGTGACTTAAGTCTGTAATGATTTGTCAGAAAACTCCAAATTTGGTGGAACAGAGGGAAAATATGATGCAAAAAACTGGGTCTTCTGTGAAAATCTGAGCATGTATGGGGTATGAATGCCAGCAATCCATCCTACTCAAATGTCTACCATTTCATTGCTATCATTTGCCTTCTTGCCAAAATATTTGAAAAAATAATTTATTAACAGATACTCGAGTGCATCCAAATTTACAATATCCTCTCATATAAGTAGCGTGGATTTAAATCCAAATAAAATACCAAACAGACATTTACTCACTAATAACTAATAGAAAAAAATCATATCAACATGGAACAAGGAAAACTAACGGTTGGAATCTTTGGAGATTAAACAAGGACAATGTCAACGACATGTTCCTGGGTCACCGTTTCCACTAGCAGGTGCCTTAGCACCACTACAATGACAGTGCACCACGAGGATTTCTGCTAGGACTTCCACTCTTTTCTCTTTTTATAAATGATTGTCCAGCAGACCTTTGTCCATTCATCTGCTTCTTTATGTTGATGACAGTATACTTTTAATTAACTCTAACACGGTCTACTTCTTCAAAATCAACTATAAGATAACTTCAAAAATCTGCAAAATTGGCTGTCATCCAACAATCTAGCTCATAGCTCTCAAGAAAACAATTTGATGCTCCTTAACAGTGCGAAAAGACTATAGCATTTCACCTCTCATAACAGAAGATCCAAGTGGGCTTATTCATATCGTATGTAAAAGCAAAAAGAAACATTGATTTAATATTTGATGAGTCTGTATCCTTCCACTTTCTCACAT
>NC_056731.1:1876830450-1876840450 GCF_019279795.1 Protopterus annectens | reverse complement strand
ACCTCAGTAATGTAGGCATAAGGAATCTGCCACCATAAAGAAAACAGCATGAAGTATGTGCACATCAGTAATGTAGGCATAAAGAAATCTGCCACCATAAAGAAAACAGCATGAAGTATGTGCACATCAGTAATGTAGGCATAAGGGAATCTGCCACCATAAAGAAAACAGCATGAAGTATGTGCACATCAGTAATGTAGGCATAAGGGAATCTGCCACCATAAAGAAAACAGCATGAAGTATGTGCACCTCAGTAATGTAGGCATAAGGGAATCTGCCACCATAAAGAAAACAGCAGGAAGTATGTGCACCTCAGTAATGTAGGCATAAAGAAATCTGCCACCATAAAGAAAACAGCATGAAGTATGTGCACATCAGTAATGTAGGCATAAGGGAATCTGCCACCATAAAGAAAACAGCATGAAGTATGTGCACATCAGTAATGTAGGCATAAGGGAATCTGCCACCATAAAGAAAACAGCATGAAGTATGTGCACCTCAGTAATGTAGGCATAAGGGAATCTGCCACCATAAAGAAAACAGCATGAAGTATGTGCACATCAGTAATGTAGGCATAAGGGAATCTGCCACCATAAAGAAAACAGCATGAAGTATGTGCACATCAGTAATGTAGGCATAAGGGAATCTGCCACCATAAAGAAAACAGCATGAAGTATGTGCACATCAGTAATGTAGGCATAAGGGAATCTGCCACCATAAAGAAAACAGCATGAAGTATGTGCACATCAATGTAGGCATAAGGGAATCTGCCACCATAAAGAAAACAGCATGAAGTATGTGCACATCAGTAATGTAGGCATAAGGGAATCTGCCCTTTCCCCAGTGCAGTGAGATCTCAGAGTTGGTATATATAATTAGCAAGGTGTGCGGGGGGGGTGTACTGCCCCCCACATAAGAAGGATTTGGCGAATACCTCCTTATGTGGGAGGTTGCACCCCCCCCCCACCCTCCGGTAATTATATATACCAACTCCGAGATCGCACTACAGTGGGGAAAGGGCAGATTTCCTTATGTCTACATTACCAATAAGCACATACTTCATGCCGTTTTGTTTATGTTGGCCAACTATGATCATTCAATGTTATTTTGTACGATCATATGGCCTTTTGATTAACATCACATTCGATGTTATGCTGCCGATCAATGGTCATTCAAGGAATGTGCCATTCAATCGGTAAACATAAACCCCCACTATTCTAGCAATAACCTACCAACATCTGCACAAACACACTCCTATCCACCACCCCAATTACCTCTGTCTACATTCTAGACTGTCAAAATTTTGCACTGTCTACATTCTGAATTGTCAGAATTATATATGCAGTGCATGGAGTGCTCAGAAAGCAGCTAAATTATATCCTGCTTCAGCACTGCTATAGCATGAAGCTTGACCTTAACCATGTTTAGAATAGTGCTTAGCAATTGTTAAGCACTTTCTGCACTTTAAGGTTGGGTCTGAACTATAAGCAGACAGTGCTGACCAGAACAAAGCAGCTGCAGGACAAAAAATTGCATAATTTCAACTCCTGTCTCTGCCTGCTGTCTTCTAAAGTAGACATGCATTTTGAATTAAACTGCTACCCTTAGACAAGTAATATGTAAGGATGTCAAAGACTTCCTCACTATTTTTTCAGCTTTCAAAACTGACACAAAACTTTTTTTTTTTTTTGGGGGGGGGGTTGTTTTTTTTCATAAATCTAATTTTTCACTAGCTAGCCAAACATGTAGAAGATAAATCTCCATGCACTACAAAGAATTATGATCACAACTTCAATTGTAAGGAAGAATTATGTGTTCTTGACATGGGTACTAAGATTCATCTCTCAAATTTCACTCAGTGTGAATTTCTTAGTATCCATGTTTCAAGCGCATAATATGCTCATTACGATTGGCAAGTCAAGTGTAATCCTATGTACTAGGCACAGTACTGGATGCATCGTTTTTTACTTTTACTATGCTTTTAATGATCCTCTGAAATATGATTCACTGAGTAAATATATCAAGTGAGGAATATATTTAAAGCAATACATGTCACTGCTGTGAGGGATACTGAGTGCTCACAAGGCATCTGAGGCTAAGAACCTTGAGGGAGCAGCTCATGTTGGTACACCACTCTCTCTAATTGGGAGAACATTTGTTGATTATGTGGAAGAAATGGGGAGACTTAGAGAAATAAAATGGCTGCACAATAACGCAGAATCAACAAAACATTCTAAAACAGCAAACAACAACATAAGCTGAGAGCTCAATTTATGAAAACACCTTCTGGAACCTTGGCCGCAATATCCTTCACAGAAAGTGTCATGCATAAAACCAAACTGATATTTATAATACTTAATCTCATCCACAATAACTAAAACAGGTTAAAAACCCAAACCAAATTAATGCATATTACATTATCTAATTGCAAAATTTGCATCATGCATATTTTATTTATTTATTTTACATTTGTTTACCAGGAGTGTCCACTGGGCCGAAGTGAGCCCATTTTCAATGGAGGCCTTGGGAGAAAATCTCCAACTAGATATTTATTAAACAAATAATCAAAACATATATTTATTTACAACAAATAAACAAAAAATCATTTCTTTACAACAGGTTCAAATATACAGTTAGTTTACAGGATGATATAGCAGGTTCAGGCATACAGTTAGGTTAACAGAATGAGGCTATAGAATATACTATGGTTAAAGCAAAAATAAAAAATGCAGGCATTGTATATTTTTGAAGTTATAGCAGCAGTGACAGACTATGAAATAGTTACATAAAAGAGTATCATAACAGTCTGGCAGACATAGCAGTGGAAAAGCAGTTATAAGGGGTATGGTTATAATTTTGCTAATAGAGCAGTATGGAAGGGATCAGGTAATGTAAGGTATGGAGCAGGAGCATTGCCACAGGGTAACTAGATGTGAATGGAGGCCATCTTTGAAGGTCCTGGTGGTACTGGTGGCCTGAGAGATGTAGGGAGTGAGTTCCCGAGTTTGGCAATACAGAAAGAGTAGAGTGCATGTCCGGCAGGGAGTGCAGGTTTTTGGATGAGTAATAAGGTTTCATTTTGTGATCTAAGTGGCCTGTTTGGGTGGTATTGAGTTAAGGTGGAGGTAAGGGCCGGACAGTCAAAGGGTTTATAGATAATTTTATGGGCTATTAAGAGTTTTTTGGCAAGTGAGGTATTGAGGTAGCTCAAGCCATTTGAGTGATTGCAATGAGGAACAGTGGTGGGAAAAGTAGGTGGCATTAGTTGCAAACTTTGCTGTTTTGTTGTAACAGGTTTCCATTTTATTTTTCAGGGCTGTATGAATGTTAGTGAGGAGGGGGGCAACATATAGTAAGGAAGGTAATAGAAAAGTAGTGGCAAGGATTTTTTTGGTAGTAGGGTTGAGGACGTTTTTGTGCTTATAGAGGGTTCCAAGCTTCTGATGGGTCATTTTTATGTTATTGTGAATGTGCTGGTCGAATGTTAAGCTTTCATCTATGATAACGCCTAGCAGTTTAGTGTGTGTGACGATTTATATGGTGGTTTTATTTAATGCGTAGATGTTGAAGTCTGGTTTATTTATAGTAGTGCTTTTTTAAGGGAGAAGAGAAGAAGTTTGGTTTTGTTTGGATTGAGTGTGAGATGATTGTTAGTCATCCAGCTTTCTATAGAAGAGAATGCTTGCTGTGTGTATGAGAGTAGTTCAGGTCTTGGTTCAGACCAAATGGAGTTATGGTATTATAGTATAATATAAAGTAAGTGTCCTTATACTTCAAAAGATTTTTTACATTTCCATCTATCCTGCCTACACTTGTATAAACATATACTATCACTGCTTATATATTAATATATTGTGCATCAAGATAGTCACTAAAGTATTGAGACAATGGAATATAAAAAAATTATATTCTTAATATTTCTACAATATGCTTTTAATTTCTCCCAAATTTTTCTCTTGACTTGTCCAAATTATATCTTCTTGCAAGAAACTTGTATAAGATTCATAAATGTTATCACAAAAATTAGTGTTACATAACCTAATTTTAGAATCATTAGTCTTAATTTTATTTTTATTTTCCACTAGAACTAGACTGCATACATCATATTGTCTACAATTGTGGATGTATATATCTAGCAAATTCTTATTTGTTTTCATAGAATGATGTTTAAAATGGCTATGTACTATTTGACGTTGGTGATCAAGAAGAGGAGGAGGAGTGTGAGGGCAACACCAAGGATCAAATGGAGGAAACTGAAAAAGGGTAATTGTGAGGTGGGGTTCAGGGATGAGTTAAGACAGGCACTGGGTGGCAGTGAAGAGTTACCAAATAGCTGGCTAACTACAGCAGAGTTAGTAAGGGAGATGGCTAGAAAGGTGCTTGGTACGACATCTGGACAGAGGAAGGATGAGAAGGAAACTTGGTGGTGGAATGAGGAAGTACAGGACAGTATACAGAGAAAGAGGTTGGCAAAGAAGAAGTGGGATTGTCAGAGAGATGAAGAAAGTAGACAGGAGTATAAGGAGATGAGGTGCATGGCAAAGAGAGAGGTGGCAAAGGCTAAGGCATATGAAGAGTTATATGAAAGGTTTGGACACTAAGGAGGGAGAAAAGGACCTGTAGACAGGCTAGACAGATGGACCGAGACAGGAAAGATGTGCAGCGGGTAAAGGTGATAAAGGATAATGAGGGAAACATACTCACAAGCGAGGAGAGTGTGTTGAGGAGATGGAAAGAGTACTTTGAGGGGGTTGATGAATGAAGCAAATGAAAGGGAGAGAAGGTTGGATGATGTGCGGATAGTGAATCATGAAGTGCAATGGATTAGCAAGGAGGAAGTAAGGATAGCTATGAAGAGGATGAAGAACGAAAAGGCTGTTGGTCCAGATGACATACCTGTGGAAGCATGGAGGTGTTTAGGTGAAATGGCAGTGGAGTTTCTAACCAGATTGTTTAATGAAATCTTGGAAAGTGAGAGGATGCCTGAGGAATGGAGAAAAAGTGTGTTGGTACCGATTTTTAAGAATAAGGGTGATGTGCAGAGCTGTAGTAAATACAGAGGGATTAAACTGATCAGTCACAGCATGAAGTTATGGCAAAGAGTACTAGAAGCTAGGTCAAGAATGGACGTGATGATTAGTGATCAGCAGTATGGTTTCATGCCGGGAAAGAGCACTATAGATGCGATGTTTGCTCTGAGAGTGTTGATTGAGAAGTACAGAGAAGGTCAGAAGGAGTTGCATTGTGTTTTTGTAGACTTAGAAAAAGCATATGACAGGGTGCCTAGAGAGGAGTTGTAGTATTCTATGAGGAAGTTGGGAGTGACAGAGAAGTATGTAAGAGTGGTACAGGATATCTACAAGGGTAGTGTGACAGTGGTGAGGTCTGCGGTGGGAGTGACAGATGTGTTTAAGGTGGAGGTGGGATTACATCAAGGATCAGCTCTGAGCCCTTTCTTATTTATAATGGTGATGGACAGGTTGACAGGCAAGATCAGACAGGAGTCCCCGTGGACTATGATGTTTGCAGATGATATTGTGATCTGTAGTGAGAGTAGGGAACAAGTGGAGGAGACCCTGGAGAGATGGGGATATGCTCTAGAGAGAAGAGGAATGAAGGTCAGCAGTACTAAGAATATATGTGTGTGAATGAGAGGGAGGATAGAGGAATGGTGAGGATGCAAGGAGTAGAGTTGGTGAAGGTGGATGAGTTTAAATACTTGGGATCAATAGTTCAGATTAATGGTGAGTGTGGAAGAGATGTGAAGAAGAGATTACAGGCAGGATGGAGTGGGTGAAGAAGAGTGTCAGGACTGATTTGTGACAGACGAGTACCAGTAAGCGTGAAAGGGAAGGTCTACAGGAGGGTCGTGAGACCAGCTATGTTATATGGGTTGGAGACAGTGGCATAGACAAAAAGGCAAGCATTAGAGCTGGATGTGGCAGAGTTAAAGATGTTAAGATTTGCACTGGGTGTGGTGAGGGTGGACAGGATTAGGAATAAGTATATTAGAGGGTTAGCCCAGGTTGGAAGGTTTGGAAACAAAGCCAGAGAGGCAAGATTATGTTGGTTTGGACATGTGCTGAGGAGGGATGGTGAGTATATTGAGAAAAAGATGCTAAGGATGAAGCTACCAGGTAACAAGAAAAGAGGAAGGCCTAAGATAAGGTTTATGGATGTGGTAAGAGAGGACATGCAGGTGGTTGGTGTGACAGAGCAAGATGCAGAGGACAGGAAGAAATGGAAACAGATGATCCGCTGTGGTGACCCCTAACGGGAACAGCCAAAAGAAGATGATGATGACTATTACATTCTTAATACTCATGCCTCTATAAAGATAAACTTCAAAGCCATGGAGAATAATTGTTCATAAATGCTGATCCAGTCTGATTAAAAGCCACTTACATTTCACCGACAAAATTTTCACCATTTATGTTGTACTGTGAGACAAAACATAAAATCTCATGAATGGATCAATCATTATGTACCTCTGCGTATTGTTATAGTCATCACCATAACTTAATTTATATCTACTTTTATCATATACTTTTCAATAAGAACCTGCACATTATATTTCATATAGACTCTTCATAAAAAGAGATTAGATTCCTTTAAAAATCATCCCATTGACCAAAATGGTGTCTAACCCTTAAAAATTCTCCACAGGGCAGAGAAGTAAGTAAAACTATTTTATACACTAATTTGATTCAGATTTTAAATTGTTACCCTTCAGTTCATATTGATGTGGTAGAAATTTAAAAGATTTTGTAGTTTCTAGTTCATTTGTCACTCCTGATAGTGTAATGACAACAAATCCCTTGCCTTTAGGTATCATTCCCTGCAATAGTTGTAGTGTTTGCAGTAATATAGTAAGTTTTTTTTTGAAAAATCAATGGTGTTCATTTTTGTCCAGCAGGGAATTATTTTTGTATTGTGGAGGCTATTATTTATGCCCTGAGGTGTACCTGTGACTTGTACTATTTAGGTGAACGTAAGAGAAAATTTAGAATTAAATTACAAGAACATATTACGGACATTAAAAAACAGAAAGTGGAGAGTCCCATTGCTATGCATTTTAAGTATAAACATGATAGTAATTCTTCTCTATTGCAAGGTTGTATTCTTGAACAAGTTTGTGAGAGGGCTGGGGGAAAATTGTCTTTTAAAACAAAAACTTTTATATAAAGACTCAATTTTTATTTTAAAATGGAATGCACTGTCACCCTTTGGTTTAAACTCTGAGATGAATTGGAAATATTTAATTTAGTTTATTGTATAATTGATTAATTACTTAATTGCTTCATGTAATTGTTATATAAGGTGTTTGTATGTCCTACTTGTTTTAGTCCTTGAAGGCCAAAGCATTGGAGTCCTTTTTGTGCAATAAATTTCATCCAGAAGCCTTTTGCTGTTTTTTATTATTTTCTTTTTTTCTTATTTTTTCTTATTTTCGCTGTACTTGTGGTTGGTGCATTTTATACACTTGGTTGACTGTTTGGCCACACTAGGTTAGGTATCTCCTTTCAGGTATGACTTGAGGATGTATTTATACCACTAGGAGAAATTTTTCCAGAGCACCAGAAAACTTCCCCTACTTTTTTTAATAAGTGTAATGGGACCATCTACATTCACCTGAGCTACCACCAACTCAGGCAGATGAAACCTCAGTTTTACATCTCATTTGAAGGAAGGCACACTCAGGAGTGCAGCAACCCCCATCTGCTGAATCACAGTGTCAGTATCTTAAAATTAATCCAGCACACTTGTGTGTGAATATAACACCAAAAGCAGCCTGTTGAGCTACAAAGGTTTCATGATTCATAAATGTAAGGGAAGATTACTTTTGCTATGCAAAAAAAGTGCAAGTTTTAGATTATTTTCCTACACATTTCGGTTATTTCCACATGAACCACCTCTCTTATCACTCTTAAACCTAAAGAATTAATGGTCTTATTGTTAACACTAGCTTTAAACTTTGTTAGATCTATTATCTTGAAAATCCTCAAAAATAATAATATTTATCAGAGCTGCTATATATTATATGCATTGCACCACATTATTACTAAAATAATCAATGGTGGTCATGCACTCTGATTCAAGTAAGCCCATAGTCAAAGTCACATAGGACGGAACATAACTATCACCCATGACTGATCTATGTTTCTGTTTATAAATTTCATTATCTAATACAAAATTATTATTATTTAAACTAAACCACACCAGCTCACTTACAGATAAGGCAAAAGGGTTGAACCCTAAAAACTGCACATACCCTCCAGGCCTACACTACTGTGTATATTAGTCTATAATGAGGTAACATCAGTCATTACCCAATAATAATTTTCTAGAGCAAGGAGTAGTGGGATTATGCTCTAATATCTGGAAAAAGACTCAGTCTTAACAATTTAAGTACACCCTGCTTTACTTGTTAAGAGCAGGTATTGCACTTAGTAGTCAAATCTGTCAGCAGTGAGCAACAAACAACAGCAGCAGAATAAAACACAGATTAGTTTCTGCCGGCTGTCTATGCCATTAATGTGTCCCTGAATTTCTGTAACATAAAAAGTGTGTTACACTGTCTTTCTTACAGCACTTGCTAAGTGTTTTACAGCTTTGAAAGCTGTCAAAACATGTAGTGCTTTTTTGTAACTAATATTACATGGAACAGATAAAAGCTCCATGCACTATAAAGAATTGTGATCAGGTCTCCAATTATAACCCTTCATTACATGTTCTTGACATGGGTGCCAACACCTCTCAAGCTTCACTTACCAGATGAATTTTCTAGGCTTTCATATGTCGAACATATAATAAGCCGGTTATAATTGGTAACCCGCTAATAATCCTCTATGTTGCCAAACTATTCATCCAATCTCCATAATACATCAACTGTGTCCTATACATATGATTCTAATTCTTTAACATTAATAAAAATATTAATTATAAAACCAACATTCTCTACGCAACCATGACAGATGGCTCATATGGATTTTATATACTTTAGACGAACAATAAAAGGCAGGTATAACCTAACCCGCACTCAATCGCACACTTACCTGAACTCGACCCGTAACTTTCCACCACAGCACTGAAAATACTGAAGCAACAGAAACGGACAACCGAATTCTTTCCCTAGGAAAAAATTCAGTTTTCTGTTGCTTCGATATTTTCAGCTTTCACTGAATAGGGGTCGATATTAGAACATTCAAAGTTTTGAAACGTCGATGTTCTAATATTGACCCGTGCCCTATAGGGGGAAGATTTGTAAGACCAACAACTTTGGGCATCTACTGTGGTGTGCAGTATCCTCATGTTAGGGGAATATACGGATCACAGACTGCATGCCGTGGCAGGACTAGCCACTCAATGGTGTAAAATATGGCTCTAGGTGATTCGGTCATTGAGGATTGCAGTCATAGAGTTATAGGTTCATAAGTAAGCACTACACTAGCTGCTGTTTTGGGCCATTTTATGCCTTGCTAATTTTCCTTCCAAAGGTGAGAAACAAATCCTGTAACTTATGTCTGTGAGGTAAACACCCTAACCACTATGCCATCACCTGTAGCTAAGTACAGTTTTGATCTAAACATATTTTATGTCATACGTTCCAAGTTAAGTAGTAGACTAGCTGCACATATGGGCCATTTGAAGCCTAGCTAATTCCCCTTGATGAGAATCAAAGCTTGTAATGATATCTGTCTGTAAGGCAAAGACATTAAACATTACGCCATCCCCCAGTCAGAATAAATAATTATTGGCATCTATTTTTTATTTGTTTTGCAGGGTAGAGCACTGATCTCCAGGGACTTTTTTCAGATTCAGCCCAGTAGCAGTATCTGGTTAAGTGTCGTGCTTATAGTCACACAGTCAGGCAATGAAAGCTGCGGGAATCAAACCTTATACCACTGAAAACACTCATTAACAGCTCCTTAATCCTCTAAGCCAACTGCCAGACGTGTGAGTTACAGACTTAATAACCTTCAGAAAATGCCTATACAAA
>NC_056731.1:1876785612-1876829950 GCF_019279795.1 Protopterus annectens | reverse complement strand
AAGAAGTATGTAAGAGTGGTACAGGATATGTACAAGGGTAGTGTGACAGTGGTGAGGTCTGCGGTGGAAGTGACGGATGCGTTGAAGGTGGAGGTGGGATTACATCAAGGATCAGCTCTGAGCCCTTTCTTATTTACAATGGTGATGGACAGGTTGACAGGCAAGATCAGACAGGAGTCCCCGTGGACTATGATGTTTGCAGATGACATTGTGATCTGTAGTGAGAGGAGGGAACAAGTGGAGGAGACTCTGGAGAGATGGAGATATTCTCTAGAGAGAAGAGGAATGAAGGTCAGCAGGACTAAGAATATATGTGTGTGAATGAGAGGGAGGATAGAGGAATGGTGAGGATGCAAGGAGTAGAGGTGGCGAAGGTGGATGAGTTTAAATACTTGGGATCAATAGTTCAGAGTAATGGTGAGTGTGGAAGAGAGGTGAAGAAGAGAGTACAGGCAGGATGGAGTGGGTGAAGAAGAGTGTCAGGAGTGATTTGTGACAGACGAGTACCAGTAAGAGTGAAAGGGAAGGTCTACAGGAGGGTAGTGAGACCAGCTATGTTACATGGGTTGGAGACAGTGGCATTGATAAAAAGGCAAGCATTAGAGCTGGATGTGGCAGAGTTAAAGATGTTAAGATTTGCACTGGGTGTGGTGAGGGTGGACAGGATTAGGAATAAGTATATTAGAGGGTTAGCCCAGGTTGGAAGGTTTGGAGACAAAGCCAGAGAGGCAAGATTATGTTGGTTTGGACATGTGCTGAGGAGAGATGCTGAGTTTATTGGGGAAAAGATGCTATGGATGAAGCTACCAGGTAACAGGAAAAGAGGAAGGCCTAAGATAAGGTTTATGGATGTGGTGAGAGAGAACATGCAGATGGTTGGTGTGACAGAGCAAGAAGCAGAGGACAGGAAGAAATGGAAACAGATGATCTGCTGTGGCGACCCCTAATGGGAACAGCCAAAAGCAGATGATGATGACTATTACATTCTTAATACTCATGCCTCTATAAAGATAAACTTCAAAGCCATGGAGAATAATTGTTCATAAATCCTGATCCAGTCTGATTAAAAGCCACTTAACTTTCACAAACGAAATTTTCACCATTTATGTTGTACTGTGAGACAAAACATAAAATCTCATGAATGGATCAATCATTATGTACCTCTGTCTATTGTTATAGTCATCACCATAACTTAATTCATATCTACTTCTATCATATACTTTTCAATAAGAACCTGCACATTATTTTTCATATAGACTCTTCATAAAAAGAGATTAGATTCCTTTAAAAATCATCCCATTGACCAAAATGGTGTCTAACCCTTAAACATTCTCCACAGGGCAGAGAAGTAAGTAAAACTATTTTATACACTAATTTGATTCAGATTTTAAATTGTTACCCTTCAATTCATATCGATGTGGTAGAAATTTAAAAGATTTTGTAGTTTCTAGTTCATTTGTCACTCCTGATAGTGTAATGACAACAAATCCCTTGCCTTTAGGTACCATTTCCTGCAATAGTTGTAGTGTTTGCAGTAATATAGTAAGTTTTTTTTGGAAAAATCAATGGTGTTCATTTTTGTCCAGCGGGGAATTATTTTTGTATTATGGAGGCTATTATTTATGCCCTGAGGTGTACCTGTGACTTGTACTATTTAGGTGAACGTAAAAGAAAATTTAGAATTAAATTACAAGAACATATTAGGGACATTAAAAAACAAAAAGTGGAGAGTCCCATTGCTATACATTTTAAGTATAAACATGATAGTAATTCTTCTCTATTGCAAGGTTGTATTCTTGAACAAGTTTGTGAGAGGGCTGGGGGAAAATTGTCTTTTAAAACAAAAACTTTTATATAAAGAATCAATTTTTATTTTAAAATGGAATACACTGTCACCCTTTGGTTTAAACTCTGAGATGAATTGGAAATATTTAATTTAGTTTATTGTATAATTGATTAATTACTTAATTGCTTTATGTAATTGTTATATAAGGTGTTTGTATGTGCTGTTATTTGTTTTAGTCCTTGAAAGCCGAAGCATTGGAGTCCTTTTTTGTGCAATAAATTTCATCCAGAAGCCTTTCGCTGTTTTTTATTTTCTTTTTTTCTTATTTTTTCTTATTTTCGCTGTACTTGTGGTTGGTGTATTTTATACACTTGGTTGACTGTTTAGCCACACTAGGTTAGGTATCTCCTTTCAGGTATGACTTGAGGATGTATTTATACCACTAGGAGAAATTTGTCCAGAGCACCAGAAAACTTCCCCTACTCTTTTCAATAGGTGTAATGGGACCATCTACATTCACCTGAGCTACCGCCAACTCAGGCAGATGAAACCTCAGTTTTACATCTCATTTGAAGGAAGGCACACTCAGGAGTGCAGCAACCCCCATCTGCTGAATCACAGTGTCAGTATCTTAAAATTAATCCAGCACACTTGTGTGTGAATAGAACACCAAAAGCAGCCTGTTGAGCTACAAAGGTTTCCTGATTCATAAATGTAAGGGAAGATTACTTTTGCTATTCAAAAAAAGTGCAAGTTTTACATTATTTTCCTACACATTTCGGTTATTTCCACATGAACCACCTCTCTTATCACTCTTAACCCTAAAGAATTAATGGTCTTATTGTTAACACTAGCTTTAAACTTTGTTAGATCTATTATCTTGAAAATCCTCAAAAATAATAATATTTATCAGAGCTGCTATATATTATATGCATTGCACCACATTATTACTAAAATAATCAATGGTGCTCATGCACTCTGATTCAAGTAAGCCCATAGTCAAAGTCACATAGGACAGAACATAACTATCACCCATGACTGATCTATGTTTCTGTTTATAAATTTCATTATCAAATACAAAATTATTATTATTTAAACTAAACCACACCAACTCACTTACAGATAAGGCAAAAGGGTTGAACCCTAAAAACTGCACATACCCTCCAGGCCTACACTACTGTGTATATTAGTCTATAATGAGGTAACATCAGTCATTACCCAATAATAATTTTCTAGAGCAAGGAGTAGTGGGATTATGCTCTAATATCTGGAAAAAGACTCAGTCTTAACAATTTAAGTACACCCTGCTTTACTTGTTAAGAGCGGGTATTGCACTTAGTAGTCAAATCTGTCAGCAGTGAACAACAAACAACAGCAGTAGAATAAAACACAGATTAGTTTCTGCCTGCTGTCTATGCCATTAATGTGTCCCTGAATTTCTGTAACATAAAAGTGTGTTACACTGTCTTTCTTACAGCACTTGCTAAGTGTTTTACAGCTTTGAAAGCTGTCAAAACATGCAGTGCTTTTTTTTGTAACTAATATTACATGGAACAGATAAAAGCTCCATGTACTATAAAGAATTATGATCAGGTCTCCAATTATAACCCTTAATTACATGTTCTTGACATGGATGCCAACACCTCTCAAGCTTCACTTACCAGATGAATTTTCTAGGCTTTCATATGTCGAACATAATAAGCTGGTTATAATTTGTGGCCCGCTAATAATCCTCTATGTTGCCACACTATTCATCCAGTCTCCATAATACATCACCTGTGTCCTATACATATGATTCTAATTCTTTAACATTAATAAAAATATTAATTATAAAACCAACATTCTCTACGCAACCATGACAGATGGCTCATATGGATTTTATATACTTTAGACAAACAATAAAAGGCAGGTATAATCAATTTCATTTGTATCAGCTTATTATAAATGTCCCTTAAATGTAATCTTAAGCCTTTGATCTACAAGTGTTTGAATCAGACCTTGCTGTATCATGTTGTACTTTAGTACTTTTCCGATAAGTAGTTCTATCTTGTAAATGTTCCATACACATTTTAATGTATTGTTTTTAATTTATAATCATTATGTTCCTTCCCTTATTTGATTGTTTTATGACTAAATTTTGATTTGAACTTAAAACCCTAAATGAGTAACATACACTTTGGTTTTGTAATAGTCAGTTGATTGTTCTGTTTTACAATTTTCTTTAAAAGTCTGATACCATTTATTTTGAACCACTTTATAAAAACAGTTACTAGACATATGATTTAATAATAGTGTAAATATACTTTTAAATGAGAAAGGAACATATGACAGCATTTAGGTTTTAAAATCTGATTCAGTAATACAATCAAAAAATAAAATTCACAGCAGGAAAACATAAAACTTTCATTCTTCATAAAACCATTTACATTTATTTAATTGTTTTGAATTTTACAAAATAATAATTTTAAATATAACATGCATAAAACTGTTCAATTCTATTCTCATTGGATGCCATTTAGGCAAGTTAGTAGGTACAAATTTTAACCCCAATAATAAAACCACTCATTAAGCATCAGAGAGTTCATATCCAGATAAATTAATGATTCAAATTCCATCCAATTCATTATTCATATAAGTATGTAAATTAAAATCAATAATTTTTGAAATCTGATAGCAAAGATCTTTCTAGCATGCTTCCACAAAAATGCCTGAGAAGTGCATACACCTCTTCTTATTTTATAATACCCTTTGCTGTCACTGCTGCTGACTCTGAAATTGTTCTATAACAAACCTCTCAGGGTTGTGATACCCTTCACATCCCCTGTTGCCCCCATTCATCTGACCAGGGTAATGATATCCTCTCTAAAGTCCCCTTTCCAATTATTGGTTGCTACATAGTTCTGTTGTCTGTCTCCTCCATTACTGCCAGATTCACTCTCTAACTCTATTATAGCGAATCAAAAAAGGGAAAACAAAAATACATTTTATCATTTAACATCAAACATTACAAACAGGAAAGAAGAAGGAGAAAACAGTAACAAGTACTGAATCTAGTGTATAACTAAAGGTTGAAACAGTTCACATGAGAAAAAGAAGTGTAGATCCTCTTAAACACTGAAAAAAGTCAAAGAAAGTTACGGTTGTTAAAAATGTAGGGGTAAAACTAACGTAGCACCGAATTGCTTATAAAAAAATAGGCAGGAAAAAATAAAAACACGGATATTAGAGGTAATGTGATACATAAATACGTTATAGAGATAGTAAACAGAGTGAAAGTGAAAAGGTAAAAGATATAAATGCTTTACAAGCTAAGAAAATGAAAAGATGGTATATTGTGAGAAGTTTGTTTAAAATGTTAATGGGAGAGATAACATCAAAATGTAAAGAAGCAAGAAGAACGCAATCAGGGTCAAACAGCAAACCAGGTAACCTGCCCACTTAATCTCATCTCTGATGATAACCCATGAACTAATAAAAAGATGACGTTTACTCAAAAACGAGAAGGACTAATTATCAGCGACAGAAAATAAAATGCTGTGAGGCATACATTTGTAAGAATAACTGCAAAATAGTGCTTGTGAACATTCCAGAGGTTAGGATTAGAAATATTCATGGTGCCTTATAAAAATAAACAATTTGAAAGGATTCACAAGTCACTTTTTGTTCATATGGAGACAAATGACGTTATCATTCGAACATCATATGAGGTGACCAGAGACATCATAAACTTACTGGAATTTATTTCATGTAAAGAAAACCACTACACTTCTCTGATATTGTGTAAAGATAGTTTCTGATGATGTTCGACTAAATGAAAGGATTGATTTGGTGAATGGCTGTGTTAGAACATTGACAGCAATGAGAGGAAGGGCTGCCATCTTTAAAGATGGGGTCACATTTCCTCAGATATGGTATACATTCAAGGGTGAAGAGAATCTTAGCCAGTGACACTGTAAAAGACATAATTGATGGTTTACAGGTTTTCCTCTTAGGAGCACGACGGACAACAAAAACTCACTTCTAGTGTTCTTTGTTAGTTTTTGTCGTTTCACTTTCTAGGTTCATTGGTTCATGGATAAGTATTAAGTTAGCTGCCCTTGTGGGCCATTTTAAGTCTAGCCAATTTTCCTTTTTATGCTCAAAATAACCTCACCCATTTGGTTATAGACTGACCTTATTTCACAAAAACAGTGCTGTACAAGAATAAAGTGCCTCAACGAAGAATAGATATAATCCAAAAAAACACTCTAGAGGCAACACCAAACACGAAGAGCACTCTTTAATGATGAATGAAAGCTTAAAACAGCAAAAAGTAAGCGCTTTCGCGTTCTACCTTGAATGCTTCTTCAGACTTAAAGATAGAGCTGTGATAACCATTTAAATATACAAATACTTTTACCTCACTTCCTTTGTATTAATTAAAATTCCTTATTAATATGTCACATCACTTTTGATTAAAATTATATGTATAAAAACATGAACCCATGCACATAAACTGCTTTCACGGGAATCCTATCATAGACACGTATATAAACAATATCTACTATAACAAAAATATGTATATAAAGCAGCAAATATACTGCATATAAAATGTAAAGCATATAGCATCTCCTCTAGTGGATTTTAGGAGACACTATATGCTTTACATTTTATATACAGTATATTTGCTGTTTTATATACATATTTTTGTCTATGATAGGATTCCCATGAAAGCGGTTTATATACATGGTATTCATTGTTAGGAACAAAAAATGGAACAACTAGGAGAAATACTAAAAGTGGGCAAGGAGGGGCCTAATTTATTTTATTTATTTAACATTTGTTTGTCAGGAAAGTCTGACTGGGACAGAGCCCATTTTCAGCAGAGGCCCAGGGAGCAACACTCCAGATGCATGTTTTTGGAATGTTGGAGGAAACCAGAACACACAGAGGAAACCTACTCGAATGCAGGGAGGACATGCAGACTCCGCAGAGAAGGCACTCCAGCTGAGAATCAACCCAGAGAACTTCTTGCTGTGAAGTGACAATGCTAACTGCTGCACCACTGCACTTGGGCAGTGGGTAATGATATTAGTTAACATAAACCTAAGAGTTGCACTATGCAACTGCTTTGAAAATAATGATAATAAAATTGATTGTATTATTGTATTATTATATGGTATAGTGTGGGTCACCAAATTTATTTAGTAATCAATTAGATGCAGTGCTACATTTGTGTTCATGATTAATGTACTAGGTGATGTGAGCATACCATGAGCGAGCTGGGATACAATTGACAGTACAACTAGGAAAAGGAAATCGCTAACAACATTTTTGAGAGAAAATCATAAGAAACAGATTGTTAGAGAACTAATGAGGAATAAGAATATATTATCTATTAGATAATGTATGTTTGCCACCAAGACAAACTTGTCAGTGAGTGTGCAGTTTTATATCCCCACCCCCAAAATGCAGAATTGTGGTGATGCTATAGCAAAGGTTGTAATTACAATTAATAATAAAGACAAAGAGGTGAAAGACACAAAGATCGGCATGATGGCATTAAGTTATTGGAAGGCAGAAGTTTGGTTTACAGAGGAAGATTGAAATAAGAGAGTATTATAGAAATATGGCAACTCCTAATGTATAGTTTAAAAAAGTTAACATGATTAATGAAACTGCAAGGATAAATGCATTTAATGGGTTTATGGAAATGGAGAAATTGTTAATAATGAAAAGAAATCATCTGTTGAAGAAATAGAACATCTTTCAAAATAAACTGTTTAAAAGAAAACGAACAAGTAAAGGAAACCAAGACATGAAACAATATTAAATGAGCTTTGATGAAATAGAATTAATATTTTAAAAGACAATAAGAAAGACATCTTCAGGTAAAGAAGTAAAGCTAAAGAAAACCATCATGGGTACATACTCTATATAATGGAAGAGATATCATTTCAGATATAAAGAGCATTGATAAGATACTCACACAATTATATCTGGTATGGCATAGTGGTAAATCACTTTGTCTATGGTGTGCAGAGTCCTGGGTTTGAGCCTTGCAGAGGCTGTTTATTTTAGGTGGGAGGTTGTCATAATGGTTAAGGTGTTTACCTTATAAACATAAGGTGCAGGGTTTGATTCTCACATGGGATAATTGGCTAGACTGAAAATGGCCCACAAGAGCAGTTAGCCTAGTACTAATCTATGAACCTATGAACATTTTAAAACTTACAATACAGACTCCACTAGTACAAGTGAAGTTACAAATAGCTTTCTGGAAGAGAACCTGATAGACTTATAAATAGAAATATTCATAGTGCCTTATAAATCTTAAGTAATTAAAAGGAAATAGATATTAGGAAAGTGACAGAGCCAGATAGTCTCAAATCAAAATCTCAAAACATTTACAAATGATATTATAATACCCTTAACATTAATATTTGACAACTGCATCAACAATTTTGTGTCAGGAGCTAACGACAATTATAAATACTTCTTTAGTTATAATAGGAAACTAAAGAATAACACACTCAACATAGATCAGAGTCAATCCAGAATGGTTGTACCTACTCAGATCCAGAAGAGATAACTAACATATACATTCAGGGCAGATTTCACCACCCAAACAACTGAAAAAAAGCAAACATATCCTGCAGAATATCAAACTCACCCTCATCATAACAAAATAACTCTTGTTGAAGGTATTCTGCAAAATGAAAAATGTATCATCCATGGTGCCTGATAATGTACCTGCTTGTATAATATACAGGACAAAACATTCCCTTGTAGACCCTCTCCTGCAGCTTTTCAACCTGAGCGCAGCCACTGGTTTTGTCTCTAAAGTATGGCACACAGCTGTTGTGATGTCAGTTCCCAAAGACGGACCTACCACTGGCCATAGAAATTAGAGAACGACTAGCCTGACTAGTCTCACCTGTAAAGCCATGTAATGTATCTTAAGTGACCAAATTAATAATGATATCAAAAATCTTATGACTATTGATGCTCAGCAGCTCACCTCTGTTAAGTGTACAGCCTGTAGATAACAGTGTGTGATGTACCTTTAAGAAGCATTCCAGTCAGTGGGCACGTGCATTTAAGTACTGAGCATGTGCAAGCAAGAGTGTCATTTTGAGTGAACAGTCAGAGTGAAAGCATGTATGATTGTAGTAGTCAGTTAGTTAGCTCATTTAAGTTTAATGTTCCTGCTATCCATCCTGATATGTTTATGCATAATAAACTGCTTAAACAAACACCCAAGCCTTATCGTCTTATTCAGATACACAAAACAAGTGACAGAGCCTGTCTAATAAATCTGTTTAACTTCTTTGAGAGAGTAACATAAGCTGTGGACAGTAGACATGCTGTCCGTACTACATACATCGACCTTGTTGAAACACCTTAACCATTTACCAGCCCCCAACCCAAAAATGCAAATGAAATTCCCTGACTGGAAATCAAACCTGGGCAGTGGCTGTGAGAGTGCCATATCCTATCCACTATCACCAGGGATCCCCTCTATCACCACTAGTTCTGCTTCATATCTTGGGACATGGGCAAATAATTCCCTTGCCTTTGACCACTGCATTGCAACAGTCTATAGGAAATCTGTTTGCCTGATGCTTACGTTTTTATAGTAAAAGATTATGGCCAGTTTGGACTCTGTTTCATTTGTTTTTGGATCTGATTGCAAAAAGTATGTCATCTATATCCAAGGCCAAGTGTACCCCTATATCTGTATATATATATATATATAGATATATAGATAGATATATAGATATAGATATATATTTATATTCTGCTTGACAAGACCTATTACCAAATACAGTGTCCATTTTGGGAAATATGTTCCTCTGCATATGAAGGGACTGGAAAAATCCCAGTGGTTCTCAACAAAAAAGATTCCAGGCTTAAGAGACAATAGAGGCTGAAGTCACTGTCCCTTTATTCAGTGTCCCATAGACTCCTTAGGAGTGATCTGTGTCTTACCTTTCACACCCTGAGGGGCCCAGTAGTTTAAGACCTCTAATAATATCTTCACAAATCAGACAGTCCCATTAACAGTAGAACAAGGGATCTAAACTTGCTTCAGTAAATAAAGAAACCATGGTGGAAAAATAGATTTCTACTACTTCTTGTCCTCAGAAAGGAGTTGAGCAGCTGACTGGGCATGTGCAAATTCACTCCTGACATGACAGGCCTGTTGCTCCTTAAAAAATGAGGTAAGGTCTAAGGTGGGGTACTGGCAAAGTGTTAATCACCACATGGCCCAGTTTTCTTATATGTTCTATATTTCTATGATTCTGTTATAATAAAAGTTCGCTGTGGAGAACCAAATAAGGGTACAGACCAAGTACCAAGGAGTTGTTTAAAATACCAAGGAGGTGTTTTTATTGTCCAAATACCCAAACACTTTTACACACAATACATTTTCGAAAACGTATTGTGTGTAAAAGCGTTTGGGTATTTAGACAATAAAAACACCTCCTTGGTATTTTAAACAACTCCTTGGTACTTGGTCTGTACCCTTATTTGGTTCTCCACAGCAAACCTTTGTTGGTTCTGGTTATCATCGTTCGCTTTCATCTCTTGCTTGGTATTCTGTTATAATACATATAGACCAATTAGTCTTATTTCTTGCACAGGGAAATAATGGAAAATTCATGTTTACTTTACTATTGGGAGAACTGCCAGAACAAGAAATCATTGATATTTATCAGCACATTTTTATGAAAGGAAAATCTTCTGGGGCATAAAAACACTAGTTCTGTAATTGCAACATAGCAGCACTTGATAAACAAGTACCTCCCTGTGTAATTTATATAGACTTCACAGCCACATTTTACTGTGATGATTACCAAATACTGATAAACAAACTGGAGATGCTTGGTCTGCCATATTATGTTTTACCATAGTTGACAGAATGGATATATGAGAGAGAATGGGAAGTAGGCTTTGACAGAAAAAAATGATAAGAAACAAGGCGATGGTAGAGGTGTCCCTCAGGCCTCTATCTTAGTTCCCTGTTTCTTTAGTGTATTGTTATCCCAGTACCACATGACATATTCCCTAAACTCATAAATTGTGTACCACCATTAAGGCCATATAGCAGCACTGACTCCAAGATATTTGGATCCTTTGTCTCTGGGCCATGAGTCCAGTTGGCTCTTAACTGATTCTAAGTTCTTACTGTCTCTAATTTGAAGTGGCAATTTGTTCCATAATATTACCGATCACTGAGCACTGATGCAATTATTTCCTCGTAGTACCTAAAACAAACTTTATAGCCTGATGTGTCTTTGTTAAACTACAGCATTTATGCTGATGATCTAAAAACTGGAAAATTAATAACAAACAACAATGGTAAAATATTACAAAATGCATCAGACGGCATCAGTAATTCGGCCACAGCTAATACATTTCCTATAAACACAAATAAAACAAAATGCATGTGCTTTGGTGGGAACATTACATAAAATTATGAGATCTGTGGGAATCAAAACAAATTATAATTAAACAGAAAAGGCTAACACAAATAAGGGCTTAGGCACATATAAAGACTTGGGTATAATAGTGGATAAAAATCTTAATTTTAATGTGCATGCGTGCCACTTACTAAAGGAGCATAGCAAGACTGTGGGTATGATTAAGCACTTCCTAACATTTAGAAGCCTAACATGATTAAATGTGTCAATACATTTTTAATACATATAAAAATGGAATATAGATTCATAGATTAGTATTAGGCTAACGGTTCTCACAGGCCATTTTAAGCCTAGCTAATTACTCCATGTGAAAATCAAACCCTGTATCTTGTGTCTATAAGGTAAATACCTTAACCATTATGCCAACCTCCCACTATATAATTGTTCTATTCAGTATCCATCCTCTAAGCAGAAAGTTAGGCATCTAGAAGCAGTGCAATGAAGTTTAATGTAAACTATTCAGCTTCTAAAATGCACCGTTACACTGAAATACTGCAAAAATGAACCTTTATTCAGCCACATATAGAAGAATAAGAATTGAGAAAGCATGAGACTGTGGAGAAGCAGTGGAGAAAAGTCATATACGTTACTAAGATTCATATACGTTACTAAGATTCATATACGTTACTAAGATTCATATACGTTACTAAGATTCATATACGTTACTAAGAACGTTTTCCAGGAATAATGACCTCCAGATGCATTTCTGAATGGGTGGTCGAGGCTTGAAGCTAACATCAATTAGATGTTGCAAAAAGTGGAAGCCTACATGGTTTTAAAGTTGGGTAGACACCACATATAGTCTTACATTTTGGCTGATTAATGGGCCTTTGGCTTGTGTCTGAATTCTCATATTTGTGTTTGTACCTATAATATGGTAGCGTTACAAAACACCATTATATGTATCAGGAGAAAAAGTTAGCATGTAATCTATAAAAAAGCTGAAAAAATAATAACCTCTAAGAAACGAAGGCAAACAAAATCAAAACCAAAGAAGTTAAAGTGGTTCTACAGAAACAGCTCTTTATTAAGGGAAAAGCCATTTATAAGTCATCTGATAACGTTTTTAGCTAAGTAAAAAGAACAGAATATAACAATATAATATCGTAATTATAAGGCGAAAATGTTCACAGAAGTAACAGGTAACTAGAAGGCTTTTCAAAGCATTTCATTTCTCAGAAGACAGTAGCTGCAATGTAACTTGATACAGACCACATTGATGACAAACTAAGACTTTTATAATTACTGAAGAAGGTGTTGTTGATGCCCTTACTAAAATTTAATACGTTTGTTTACTTGGGCCATATGAAATACTGCGATATTTAAGAAAAATGATAGCCGGATAGAAGTTCTGAAAGAATGTTAGAACTACAACTATTGGTGAATGGTGCATCTGGTCAGAAAAGAGGCAGAGCTTTCCTTATGGAATTTGGACCTATCTTCAAGATGAGCGGGAGTGACTATTAAAAGTAATTATTTCTAAAACTGTAGATTAAGTTGGACATTTCAATATATAATCAGGAAGATTATATGTATACATATGTATTTACTCTGTATTTAATTAACACTGTATAGATCAATCTGTAAGTGGAGCTTTTCTCCCTGGGCCTCCGCTGAAAATGGGTTCTTTCTGATCCAGTTAGACTATCCTGGTAACAAATCTCAAATAAATAAATAACATTAAATATTAAGGACATAGAGCAATCAGGAGGTTTGTTTATTTATTTAATTCATTTATTTATTTATTTATTACATTTGTTAGCCTGGAAAGTCCGACTGGGCCAGGAGCCCATTTTCAATGGAGGCGCTGGGAGAAAAGCTCCACAACAGCACTATTTATACATTGTCAGACACAGCATTTGTTCACTGTACAGTAATATTAAGACATTAATAAACAATTATATTTACAACAACATAAGACAGTTATGGCTGAAACTGATCCACAGAAAGCATTGATGGACTTGAGATGTGATAAATTAACCTTGTACACAGTTTGCTATAAGCAGTGTTGGCAAGGTAGCAAGCATGGGATTAAAACAAGGAATATTTACTTGGGGTGGGATCAGGCAAAACTTTTGGCAATAATGATGAGAATTACCTGGATGTGTAGGCAGTAGGTGGTGTGAGCTTAGGAGGATTAGGCTGTGGTGAGGCAGGAGCAAAGCCCGTGGTTATTTAAATAGTCTGTTAGTAGTTGTTTGAGCTCATGATGGTGTGGATTTTTAGTTATTGCAGGGGGAGAGTATTCCATAATCTGGCAATTTTATAGGAATAGAGATAGTCACCATGATAGTTATTAGATTTGGTGACCTTTAGCGTAAATTTATTGGAGGATCTCAGGGTCCTGGGGTTAAGATTTGGTTGGACTAGATTAGAGAGGGCAGGGCAGTTAGTGGGATGGTGAATAGTTTTATGGAGCATTGATAGTTGGTTGAGGGCCAGAAGGTTTGGGAGTTCAACCCATTTTAGTTGATTGAGCACAGTACAGTGGTGAGTTTGGCATGGGGCATTCAAAGCAAACTTAGCAATTTTGTGAAAGCAGGATTCTAGATTATTTAGGTCTGATTTGCGAAGGTTGGTGAATATGTGGGAGCTGTAAATGAGAGGGTGAAAGTAGGTGAGAACGGGCTTTGGCAAGCCTGGAGTTGTGGGACAGGTATGGTTTGGCCCTATATAAGGTGCCAAGCTTGACGTGTACTTTTTTGATTGTTAAGGAGACATGTTTTTCAAAGGTTAGATTCTCATCAATTGTGGCCCCCTAGGAGTTTGGTATGAGTTGTGGGTTTGATCTTTGTGCCGTTTGAGGAGTAAATTGATAGAGGGACATTCCAATGTTTGGATTTCTTGTTTTTGAAGATTATAAGTTTGGTTCTGTTTGGGTTGAGAATTAATTGATGATCTGAGATGTATTTTTCTATGCTAGAGAAGGATGATTGCATTTTTATTTGTAGTTCTTGGGGTGTTGGGGCAGAGCATATAAGGTTAGCATCATCTGCATATTGGATGGTTGTGGCTACTTTAGTTGCTGTGCTGAGATCATTTCTGAATAGGATGAAGAGGAGAAGGCCTAGTATCGAGCCTTGGGGGATGCCTACAGAAATGTGGAGAAAGGGGGAGAGAGTATTTTGCCATTTGTTAGCCTGCTGTCTATTAGAAAGATAGCTGAGGAACCAAGACAGAGAGGGTGGGTAGATGCCATAGGTAGAGAGTTTATTGAGTAGATGATGGTGAGAAACGGTGTTGAAGGCTTTAGACATGTCCAGAAAGATAGAGGAGACTGCCTGGCCTTCATTTAGAAGTTGATGAATGGTGTTTGTAAAAGTGATTAGGGCATGTTTGTTTGTTTCTTTGCTTGTTTTTGTTTTTCTTATCATTTGTCAACTGGTTTCATCCCATTAGGCTAGTGGCCTCTTTTCAGGGGAGACCTAAGGTAGTACTTCTACTACTAGAAGAAATTTGACCAGAGAATCGAGAAGCTTCTGCTACTGTTTCTGATAGGTGCACCTGAGCTACAACCAACTCAAGTAGATGAGACCTCAGTTTAATGTCTCATCCAAGGAAGGAATTTAAGCCTCAGGTGAGAATATGTGCTGAAGATTAACAACCTGCAAATACAAAATCAGGAAGTCTGAGTATTTATTTAGATTCATACTCTGCCTAACCAAATCCATAAAAGAAGAATGCTGTTGTAATTCTACAATGCCTGAAAGCTGTTAAATGCATAGCAGTTGTTGTTTTGAATGTTATGATTCACAAAGATGAAAACATAATGTGAAGACGATCATTGCGCCTTTTAACAACTATATTCAGCTGTCGAAAAGTCACAAAGATGATTGTTAGAGAAGGGATTATAACAGATTTAACCCACACTAAACAACTGTAGTACTCTAGTACAGCTGCAAACATGGTGTATTTGGCTTGTTGTATGCATCTCTTCTTATGTGTAACAGTTTGCCTGACAATTCACCAGAATGGATCAATAAAAACTTGTATTGTCTATAATCAAGAATATGATTTAATTTCTCTCCAAAACATCACCATGTGACTGCTTGTGCAGATATTTTTTCCATCATTTTCTGAAAAGGTGAAGTAATACATTTTCACAAATTCTTGAACTATACTGAAACAAAAAAGGTCTAGTTCCCCAAAGGTCTTTGATATAATCATAAAGAAAACAAACAACTTATTAAATGAGCTAAAATATGAGTCTACACTAAATGTAGGTCTTTCAGATAAATTATTTTGAATAGTTTAAGTGTTGAGGAGACATACTTTAGAGAAAACATAGAAGCACTCTTGGGGTTATTGAAGCAGGTATAGTATTAATGCTTTACAGAGACATTAATAAAAACAGAGAGCTGACATGAGAGTGCTGCAGCATGTGGGGATATGTGTTACAGGAAGATCTTAACATGCGCTTTCTTTTTGTTTCTTGCTTTATTTCTGCTCTCATGTATTAACTACACGTCTATCCCATCTATTCATCAGTCCTAGTGGATAAGTAAGACGCACACATTATAAGGTAATATGGTATCACCCATTAAATCTGAGTAATAACAAACGGCTACAGCCATGCAATTAGTCAGATAATAATCCGGAATGACAGAGATGCAACAAAAAAAAAATTGCTAGTGACTTTATGCTAAAAAAAGATCTTCCTCATACAAAGACAAAAGATGAAATATTTACATGGTGTTCTGTTGTTACACTAATGTAGCACCTTGTTGTGTTTGCGCCATTATTACTGTAGTCATCTAAATGTAAATATAACTATGGAATGACTAATAGACATCAACAAGAAAGAAAGAGAGAGACAGAAGTACAGAGCAAGTGAATTTTGTACAATAGTTTATCTACTAGTGAGAGCCAAGAAAAAACAAGATTTTGTAATTCCAGATTTCAAAGGTCTAAAATCAAACACTTCAGAAAAGTTCATTAAAACTTTACATTATAAAGGTAATGTTCAAAACTCATTTAGAAACGACTCACTCTTCATCATTTGATAGTCAGTTTCTTTATTATATCAACATGCACATTAGAAATTTTAATCCAGTAAATCATAATTTTGAATTTTAGTGTTAACATAAATACAGCTTGTATTCTTCAAGGTTATTCAATGCCTTTCATGGTGGACTATGCTTCATTTAACTGGAATCAGTGATGTTCAGAAGAGCAGAGAACTTGTCAAATATAATTTATATCAGTAGAGTTACACGTTGCTTTTAAATGACTAAGCTAGAATGGATATTAATTGTAATCTAGACAAATCTACTTAAATAACTATAATAGCCATTTTGACAATGTTATTTGACCATCAACATTTCCTCTTATGAAAAAATACTTTTTTTTCTGTTCGCTGAGATTTGTTAGATCCCCATTCAGTTTCATGATACAAATACCCATACACCTCTATCATTCATTCCTATATCACTGTGCTTGTTGCATTGTCTTTTAACTCTTTCACTTCTGACATGCTACAAGGCACTAGAAACAGTACTTGCAAATCAGATATTTGTGGATTGTTTTAAATAAAGGAAAGAATTCAAGTCATGAATACTCACCACAGTGCCACATCCACGAATAGTGGCCTACCTATGTTAAGTCACAGGGCAGAGCTGATTCTCCTGGCTGACTGTGCTTTGTTGATATACTCTTGATTACTATGGTCCCAAATGAAGACCTGGACCTGAAGATGATGGCCATCTTGTAGTGCTTTTCAAACATCTTTTAAGGATGGCCAAGCAATACAAAGATTACCTAAGTCAGTATTGTGAATGAGCACTGCTGATGTGGAAGCAACTAGGGCAGAATGGCACACCTGTCCTTTGGAGAGCAGTAATCTGGAGACTTCCCAACACCTCTCTACCAGTTTTTAGGATTCTGTTTTTAGTTTTTATTTTTGTGTTCACTTAAGTTTTTTAAGCTTTGTGGTATCTGCCTAATAAAGAACTTTTAACTCAAAAGGACTATGAGTTTTTGTTTCTGAGCAGAGACTCAACTCCAAAAGGAACTTCAAGGGCAGACCCCAGCAACCTCAGAAGAGACCTACTCACCTAAGCTAAGCATAGATCAGGTATAATTCTGTGTACCTTCCCACTGTCTACAAGTCTTCAAGATTTTTTGTACCTTTTTTCCTCTGCTACCTTCATAGGAGGCTGAGTTTACACTTGCAACAAACACAACAGGACTGGGCAGCACCCCCTTATTTTTTTCTGATTTTAAAAGCTGGGAAAACATTAGGGAACTGGTTGATGTCTTATGTTTTCCCCTGTGTAAGGGAAGCAATTTATTTCAAGATACTTTGTGTACTTCAGCAAACAGCAGACATAAATGGATGTTGAAACAAAGCCATTTCATGTACTGCTGCTGTTTGTCAGCGCTGTCTGTTTTTAGTGCAAACACAATGTGAACAGCACATAGAGAGTGCTTAAGCAGTATTAAAGCTGAATTTTTTGCTATGGCAGTGCAGTGCCAGGAAATAATTTAATCATTTTGAGTGTAATCAAGGCCCTCTCTGCACTACATATCTGTTAACATTGGTCCATATAGACCTTTTTCAGGCTCCAGCTATAAACACTGTTTGGTTACGTGACTTACTTAAAGTCACACACAATGTGAGGATGGGGGAATCAAACCCTGGACTGCTAGTAGCAGCTAGTTAACAGCTAATAGCTTTAATACTCTACACTTACTGCCCAGCACATATTTCATCAAATGTTGCCCCCATTTACAGTTTTCCATTTATTCACTCTGCAATCTTAATAAGATGTAAAAGAATATGGCTACATCTAAGAATGTTATGTACAGACCTGCGCTGCAGACACGTGTTCATGCACTGTCTAAGCTATGTCTGGATACACCATTATTTGACAGTCTTATCTGTTCACTCATACTAGAATGTCATGAGCCTCACTGTATATACTGTTGTTTCTTAGTCTGTGTTACAATAGGCTGTACTGCCAGCACAGCTAGCTGGAATTTTGTAAATAATTATGTCATTTGAGAATATCAAATTGATTTATGCAAGATACTGGTGTTACGAATGTATTAGAACTGCATGTCATGTGTATATCAAACTGATTTGTTCAGACATTTGTTCTGAAAAAGTATTTGTAAAGTGCTTGTGTCTGAAATTTATCCACAGTGTGCCCTACTGGAGAGAACAGAAATATACATGCACTATTGTAACTGTTTAAATGTATATGTTTTACCAGAGGAATCTGGAAAACAGGAGGTTAACCTTAGTCTAGCAAACTTTAAAATATACCTGCAATTATATCACTTTATTGGGCTAGGCTATAAAAATGCTATCCCACAGGTTTCAGTGCAGCCAGAGACCCAAAGTCTGTAATAGGAAGCTTTCTGTATTGTCTTTGGGGTGAACTAATTACAACTCTGGAAGCATGGTGGTATGCAATTGTTTTATGTCTTCCAGCACCTGCCACAGATCTGAGCAAAAGCCCTTGTGTTGTATTTTTACAGGTAGGTGCTAAATCCTGCCAGCTTCTGGCAATGGTGGGGGTGGGTGCATGGGAATTAGAGGTCAGATGACCAGAAGCTATGTCATTCTGCAAGCTATCCCAGAGGTAATGTTTTAGATATTATTTTGAGAAGTCTCTTAGAGACTGAACATTCTGTATTCTGTCTTGGGCCTGACAACATGAAGGACCATTCATCACATCATCTGCCTTGCTCTATTAAATAAGTAGGGAATAGTGATTCTCTTAGATTCAGTCAGGAATATAGTGACACTTAGTTTAGCTATTGTTTTTCTTTATTTGTCTGCATCTGCCCTTCAGTGTTATTGTAAATATTTCCTGTGGTTTTGAACTTTGATATCACTGTGAATTGATATTTAGTATTGTCTTGTTCTTTTATTATTTATTATTAAATATAGTTAAACCTTTCATTGTGGCTGATCTTTGTAGAGCTGTTTAAGTTTTGAGAGTATTTGCATATTTATTTGGTGACACTGTGTGGGCCACTCCTAATAGCTTTGCTCTTGGTCAAACTACCATTTGTATTAATATTAATTTCACTCAGTACAACTGGACACCCTTTGTAATAGCCTTAAAACAACTGGTGAGGTGGTGAGGTGTTCTGGTGGCAGTGATAACTACCTTATAGACTGGGCAAGAGGGGGCATAGCTAGTAAACCTGTGCCAGCCTTTCCCATTTGGGGGGCTGGCATAATGGTTAAGGTGCTTACCTTAGAAACACAAGGTGCAGGGTTTGATTCTCACATGGGGTGATTCGCTAGGCTTAAAATGGCCCAAGAGGACAGTTAGCCTAGTACTAATCTATGAATCTATGAATCTATGTGTCTGTGTGTGCGTGTGTGTGCAAATCAAATCTCATAGAGTGTGTGTATCAGCTACTTGGGCAGGGACATGAAGCACTGGTTGGACAGAGAGAGAGAGAGAGTGTTGGAGGACATGGCTTGGAACCCTGGGTAAGGACTCAAATCTATAGCTGTGCCAGTGGGGAGTCTTACTGGGGACCTGGAGAAAGAGAAAGAAACCAGCCCCGGACAGACTGTGTTCCCTGTGTGCTCTTAAGGTAAATTGTGCTTGATTGTGCTTGATACAGAGAGCTGCATCTGAAAATACTGAATACTTGCCTGTTATCCTCTCAGTGAACACTCCCCACAGGTGCCAGTGGAGAGGATTGAGGCTCCTGATTACTGGCCCCGAGGTGGTGGGTCATCACAGTCTGCCCTCCAGAGATGCAAAGTGCTTACATATTTTGCAGCTGAATCTTAGAGAAGGTATATCTGCCATCTGACAGGCTTACAAAACACCAGTAATTTGATGCCATTGTTATGACTTTTAGTATTTACTTTGCATATATGTGTGTATTTTTTCATTTTCTTTTTATTAATTTTTTAACCAAGAAAGATTGACATTGGCTAATTATGTTTATCAAATTAAACAGAGAGAGAGAGCTAGAGGAAGAGAGAATATGTAATTACATTTAAGAAACTAAGAAGGGTGAGAATAGCTAATGATTTTAAAACAAGCAGTATGAAATTAGCTAATTAAGTTTAAGTAAATATGAAGTTAGGTTAGAAAGTTTTTGAAACTAGACTGAGTATAGATATTTGAGTATGTAAAATTAAAGTCAATTGATCAGACAATATTATCCTTTTAAACCAAGTAAAGATAGACTTAAGTAAAACCTCTCCTACATTCAGTACTGTATAAATCAGCTCAAAATTTTAAATACAGTGTTTTTTTAGCCTTTTCCCTACTTCACTCTCTTGTCCAGCTATCCCAAAGCCTCCATCAATAACAGGGTCTATCTGCTGCTTTCCCCCACCAACTGATCTGGGCCAGCACAGATTTTAAGAGCATTCTAGGGGGTGGTGCTGGTAATTGCTTTTGCTTCTTGCTGAGGGGAGAGTTATGATGACCCTTATTTTTTTGCCTCTGACCCTTGCGTTTGGCAGCACATCTAAGGGCTACTTCTCTCTGGGGATTGTGCCTCCCCTCAGGAAGTGTTTCTGGTGAATGCCCTCCCTTCCCTTCCAGATGGGCAGTCTTGGGTCACCCAGGCTATAGTTAGAGCTGTATCCATATATGTCACAGAGCTGGTTTACAGTTCTACGTACAGTTAAGAAAGTCTAACTGTGTATCCTTCACTATTTGCAGAGTTACACAAGACAGGGGTTAGAGAAATAGTTTATTAAATCAGAGGTCATGAGTTCATATCTCCGTAAAGGGTTGTGGATTGGCATAATGGCTCAGGATTTTACCTCATAGGTAAGAGGTATAGTGTTTGATTATCACTAAGTGACATCGGCTAGGCTTAAAATGATCCACAAAGGCAGCTAGCCTCATACTTACCTATGAACAATGCTCTTTAGAAAAAACAGGGAACTGCTTCTTGCAAGCTATTATGTAATACGAAGACTGCACCACATGACCATTCCTAATGTACTTTATTTACAAAAGAAGTTTAATTTTACCCTGTATTAACACAATGACTATAAACCTTATTATCCTTAGAGCTGCACACTGGCACTATCCTTACACGCCTATAACCTTTGCAGAAAATTCTTTGTACTCTCACACACACACACACACACACACACACACACACACACACACACACACACACGCACACGCACACGCACATGCACACGCACACGTACACACACTCTGCAGAAATATCATGGCACCTATCTGTAATCCACAGAGACAAGTTGTCCTGTCTGTAGCAGAATTCAAATCAAATACAGCTTGATGCAGAGTTGCATTGCCCCTCCTAGTGAACAGAAAAGCCCCCCAACTCTAACTAATAGGTCTTTTAATGAAAAAAAATGTAATAAAATTTTAATGTTTGCAGTAGATTGGGGACTGAAACCCATGAATTTAGGTTCTCCTCCTAGACTTTCGCATCTGCTGGTGACTGATCTACTCTTATGACCTCACCTTGTACTTCTTTTTCATTAAAGCATTTTGTGTAATCCATCACTCTTAGAACAAGCTCATCCTCACAATATAAATTGCAGGGTCTATTCTTACATTACAATAGCAAATGTTTGATGAAGGAATTTAAATAAACAGTTTAGTCTTGTTTGTATAAAAATATGCCAGGCTGTAAAATGGAATCTTTAAGCTACTTAGATGCTGGACTGAGGAATTCAAACAAGGTGAAGAATTATGACAGCTAATATATAAAATGATTAGAATTATTGACTTCAGTGATGTTTCGGAACTAGACCACTGGCAGAGAAGAAGGGTAAATATTTACACTAATGAAAAGATCAGTTTAATTAATGGACTATGAATTATATGTCCGTCCAAGCTGGGTAAATGTCACCTGGTAAGGGCCATTCCTTTTTCTTTTTTCTTTATGACCCCACTATTGTTGACTTTCTAAGATATCAGACTGCAGCTACTTGATCTCTTGGATAATAATTTTTCGGTTTTTACACAGAACACAATAAAAGCCAGATGTAGGATAAAGACTGGTGAAACACAAACAAAATCAAGTAGGTAGGAGCAGCCAGTAAACACTGCAGAGTAAACCAGGATAATTTATTAAAACACACAAACAATAGATAAGCACTTTCATGCCAACTACTAGGCACTTCATCAGATCTAAAAAGTAACAGTCAAACAAGCACTTAAATACAAAGTTATTGAGTGAGAGCACATGACCTAAGTAAAGCTTTTAAGGGGACCATTCCATTAAGTGTAATGCCACTGTATGCTTGTAATTCATTTATCAATTTAATTTCAAGACATTTTGCTTTTAGAACACATCACCTCCTCTATTATTAAATTTAAATAGTTTTAAAACCATAAACTTAAAATAATCTTCACTACTGTTATTAAGAACATGTTTACTTAATGCATTTTTAGTATCTAACTTCCTAATATCATTCAAATGTTCACCTTTATGGTCTTTTAAAGATCTGTTGGTTTTAGCAACATAGTAGCTATTGCACAGTACACAAAAACCTAAATACACAACGGTACACTTCTTGCAATCAGCATAGAAGGGAAAATCATAAGACCTACCAGTGGTAGGGTGTACAAATCTCATACTACTGTGAATATGCTTTCACATATTGCAGTTCCTACAGGGGTATGTGCCATGTCTAGCAAATTTACAAATATTCCTTTGGAAGGGTTTGTAACAAAGCAGCTTCTTCAGGAACTTGTTATTCTTAAAGCAACAAACATGGAACATTAGCCAAAAGAACCTTGAATCTTTCATCAGAAGTGAGAACATACTAATTTTTCTTGATGATGTCACACACTAGTTGGACATCGTTCAAGGAAGTTATACTCATTCTAAAATTGTCTTTGTTAAATATAGTGGATTCCGACCCTGTTCCTGTGTTCATGCAGGCAGAAAAATAGGGTTTGGCAGAACCTTTCCTATGGCTCATCACTTCATCACAAACAATTAATTTTGCTCTCCTTCACTGTGTAGAAACTCATTTCTGATATCTTTAAAGGAGTTAGTCATAATTCCATTGTCAGCACCGAGCTGAGCATGTCTGTAAAACTGTCCTTTAAGGACGTTACAATATATATGTTACGGATGCATATTGCTCCAATGTAGCACACTATTCATCTTGCATTGGTTTTTATATAACTTAGTGTTCAAGCCCTTAGATGGGGAGGTAACACATACAGCTAAAACATCAATGCTATTGGGAAAATAAGTGAATGTAAATTTCAAGAAATGTAGTCATTTGATGTAAATAGTCCACAAATTCATGTAAGGTGTAAACAGAACCTCTCCAAACAAAAAAAAAACATTTCATCAACAAAATGAGCATAAAATGAAATAAATTTAAGAAAAAAATAAGTCTTGTCAAAAATTCTAAAGACTCCCAGTATACTAACATCATGTTTGCATAACTGTTTGCATACATGGTACCCATCACTGTGTTTGCACACATGGTATCCATTGCTACACCTACTTGCTGATGAAAAAATTATCATTGAAGACGAAAACATTGTGTTTCAAAATAATCTCAAGCAAAGAGCATATGAGATAAGTCTTATCAGTATTATAAGAGGAATGCTTAGAAAGAAAGAGCCTGACAAATTCCATTCCTGCATCATTTGGAATTACAATGAAAAGTGATGTGGCATCCATCGTGAAAAGTACGTAATCCATGGATGCACAAGTATTTGACCAATCATACAAAGTAGACAAAAATGTTTAGTGTCCCTCAACATGCTGTCAACATTGTCCAAAGCTGAGTTAAGTATCCTCTCAACCAATAAAGAATGGGGTTCTGTGACCCACCCATGACCAGAGACAATAGGTATCATTGGCAGATCAGCTAAAGATTTATGCACTTTAGGAAGGCCATACAGGAAGGGTATGGTTGTATGTTCTGTTTTTGCTGAGGTTTACCCTGCTGAGTTGTGTCATTTGCCAAACCCAGCAAAAACAGAAAGACTATTACCCAAGAAGTCAAGTTGCAGTCTGATATCTTAGAAAGACAGCAATGGTGGGGTAATGTTGTTACTCCACCTGCATATTAGCACTGTAGAGGGAGGGCAGCATGGACAGGTGTATCTGGGCACATCTCAAAAAGAAAATGACTGGTCAGTTAATCATGAAGTTCCATAAAGGGCAACATGGGCAGGTGTAGCTGGGCACATCTCAAAAAGAAAATTACTGGTCAGTTAATCATGAAGTCCCACCAAGGGCAGCATGGACAGGTGTATCTAGCACATCTCAAAGACAATTACTGGTCAGTTAATCATGAAGTCCCACCAAGGGCAGCATGGGCAGGTGTATCTAGCACATCTCAAAGACAATTACTGGTCAGTTAATCATGAAGTCCCACCACTCAGCATCAGGCACTACATCCTCAAGTGGAGCACAGGTCATCCTCTGTTCACTTGGAAAATTGTATGTGAGCTGATATTTGGTTGTCAAGGTAATGCTTTTGGAGACTATAAAAGGATACCAGAAGATTGGTTGAGAAAGGAAAAACATTTCAATAAATGGGAGTTTTAGCATCTATACTGCTGATAATCTTTCCTTTTTTTCTATCCTTCTACTTGGGTGCTTGCCAACCATCTGGCCTCTATTCGACAAATGTTAAGATTAATACTACCATCCTGAAGGCCATGTAGGTGGTCAGCAGCACCAGAGTCACTGACAGTGTGCATGTCAGCAAAAGATGTCATTACCAACTGACGCAGTCTGTTAACCCTTTCTTTGCCTGAACTTTATAAGTGGAGGTTAAGGGGACAGCAGTCCCCTTATATGTTAAGTTGATAAAACTTGTTTTGGTGTGAGACATGTTCAAAAAAATATAAGGGCACTTACATGCAGCTCTCACAAATAATTTTTATTATTTGTTTGGCTTTTTTAGAATTGAACTATTTTTGAATGTAAAGTAGAAAAATGTAGAACTGGCACCAGGAGATTTGGTCTTGTTGAATAATGTCAACATGGGCATGGATATTTGCAGCTAATAAGAAGGTCAAGGACCTGGTCTACTCCACCCTATGCCTGGAACATATTCAAATGGTGGGAGGGGTCTATGTGCCCCTATTGGCCAGTGTGTGACTGTCAGTGTGTGCCTGCCATAAAGCCTAATAGTCCTGGGTTAATAAGCTACAGGCTGGCTGGTGTCCAGTTGCATAGCTTGGGTAGCCTGGGATAGCTCTAGTGAGTAAAAGCTGAACATGAACTAATGAATGCTACACCCTGTATAGGTTCACTAACTGGATGCAGCTTGGAATTGCATGACATCATAGTAAAGAGAAGGCTGGACATCCAGGAGACAAGAAGGAAGGGCAGTGCAGTAAAGGTGCATAGCTTGGGATCCAGATTCTACTGTTCATAGGGAGGGCACATTAGAAGTGGTATATAAGACAGTGAGGGATGTTATCAGGATGTCATCAGAATTAGTGATAACATCCTGATAACATCAGAATTAGTGATAGACTCATGGTAATCAGACTCCAGTGACAGTGGCACAATAGGTAGCACACTTGCCTTTCATGCAGAAGGCTATAATGCATTCTATTTCTACACAAGGTAGATCAATTGCTGATACTGTAGTGCAGCTTAAAGGGGGTGTTATACCCCTAAGTGTGTCATCATTCAAATGAGATGTTAAACCAAGGTCCCATCTTCTTGAGTTGGTAGTAGCTCTGATGGTTGCAAAAGATCTCATGGCACCTATCGAAAAGAGTTGCGGTCCTTTATTTATATATAAAAAACAGCTCTTATTTACGATATATTTACAAACACAAATGTACAAATATTTGGATATACAAATATATTTACACATATTCATAATTTTTATTACAACCATACTACATTTTAATTTCTTTTAGATCCTCACTCCTTTTTCGCTAACCAACATCTGATTCTACTTAACATTGTCGCTAAAATCCATGTACATTAAATACTTAATTTCTTCTTTCATTCCATTTAACCATATGACATAAAATAACTTTTTATCTATTTTTTAACATATTCTTTACTTCTATTCCATCCATATTTAATCATACCCATGTTTATTGTATCCACTTATTTTATATCTTCTGAAAAATATTCTTTCCATAAAAAGACTTAACATTTGTGCTCTTTTACATTTTAAAAACACATGTTCAGTATTTGCTCTATTATATATCAAAAACACATGTTCGGTAGTTTCTTCGTGACAATGTAACATATTCTATCACTTTTCCTTTTATAAGGCATATTTCCTTTTACTGGCAAAATTATCTATTACTAGACTCCACAAAATATCTTGACATTCTACTTTCTGATTACACCATTTGCTTCTTATTTTTATAGCTTTAATTTCTTCATCTGTTAGATTTTCCTATGGTTTTACATAGCAATGTTTTATTACATTCTTATACCATACTTTTCTTTCTTTTTCTATATTATCAATTTTTATTTTGCACAAAAATATTTTTCTTGGTAAGATTTTACTTTTTCATTCTTATGCTCCTTTTCTCTTTTACTCTTTTTTATCATGCCCAAAATTTATCATACTCATATTTATACAATTTTACTACTAATCTCTCATCTTTTTCATTTTTCCACTTTCGACTTTGTGCAAATTTTAATGAAGCAGCATATACCACTGGATTAATTAACCCTAAACATCCTTCTTCTTCATTTACATACAAAATTCATCTTTTTACTGGTTTTAATCTAGAAGTCTATATAAATGAAAAAATATGCAATAACTCCTTTTCAGCTACGGTTGGCAACATAAATACATTTGCTAGGTATGCTATTTTTCCCATCAGTACTGAATTTATCAAATAAGTATTTTTCTGAATGATAATTCATATGATCTCCAGAACATACAGATTTGTTTTATTTTTTCTACTGTTTTTCCCATTGAATTTGACTTACATCTTTTTCCCAAATTTTATACCTAACACGGAAATTTAATTAATTTTAAAATATATACTCCCTATATTTACTACATCACATAAATGTTCACTTTTCACTTTAATTAAATCAATCCTATCGTCTCTAGATTCTCACTTGTGTAAATTATTACTTCTTTTATCAATTTTTTTAAATTATTATAATGTCATCTGCATATGTTAACAAAAACTGGAATTCTTAACCCTTCATGTATTATATGTCCTACCTCCTTAATTTTGTAACTTAATTCACATATTATCACATTCATAACTAATACAAAGAGTGTACAACTCATTGGGCATCCCTGTATTACACCACTCTTCATATGTACCTCATGGCTCAACCAGCCATTTGCAAGTATTTTTACTTTATTGTTGTTTAATGCTGACATACATAATTTCCTTTCTCACTTATATTATATTCTTTCATTATTCCCCATAAAATTTCATTTCCAGTTGTATCAAATGGCTTATTATGTTCTTCTATCATGATTTTCACTTCTTTTCTGTTCATAATAGCATCCACAATTTCTCTAACTACGATTAATAATTCTTGACAACCCTGGCCCGTTATACTATATATGCTATCTTCCATAATATTTTCTATTTTAGTTTTACATCTCTTTTATATTATTTTCATAAAGATCTTATAGTCATTATTATTCAATAATATTGGTCTCCATGTTTTTAATTGTCTTATATCTTACTTTCTCCATATGAATTTAAATATTCCACTACATAATTATTTATATATAAAACCTTTATTTAACCATTCATTCAAATTTCTTTTGCCAATCCCTTGATTTTAATACATTTAATAGCTTATTCCATCTAATCCACATCTATATTTACGTTCATAATACTTTATCTAGTTCATATAAAGAAATCACATTTGCCACTTCTTTATTATCTTGTTCTGTTATTTTACTTTCTTTGTTTTTTCACTGCCTTCTTTTTTTCTTTAAACATTTCTTGTACATATTGTTCTAGACTATTCATAATATTTTCCTGAGTTCTTTCTATTTCTCATTTTACATTTTTTATTTCTGTCATTACACTACTATCTTCCTTAGTAATCTACTTAAGTAACTCAATACGACTTCTCTTTTTCCTTGTAAAAAAATATTGTTGCTTATATAACAGTTCTTTTTTTCTTGATTTCTTATACATAATTCTTTTTCTTTATCAAAGTACTTTCTATCATTGTGTTCTAAATCTTCCAATATATCATTATATGCTCTTTTACATTTTTCTTTCTCTAATTTTCACATATAATATTGCCACTGTAAAAAAAATCTACTTTTCCTTAAATATTATCCACCATTCTGACCTATTTTTATAAAATGTTCTCATAGTAATATGTTCTCTCCATAAATGTATTACAAATCTCTTTCATTCTTATTTATCCTTTTACTTCCTTTGCTATGTTTCTATACTCATTGTTTTCCTCTGTCTATTGCCATATTGCCAAATGATTGGAAAAAACGGTCTCAACTACTTCCCCTACTACTATAACTAAACCTTATAATGCTATAAAATAATCTATTTCAGTCCTATACATTCCCTTTTTGTAAGTCCATTAATTTTTGTCCCAAAGTTTTAACTTGCCACATCTTATAACTTCAAACATTTTTTATATCATTTCATTTCTTTTAATGTTTGCCTCTTAAATCACAATTAAAATCTCCTGATATTATAATATTCATATTTATCACTACATAGTCTAAAATCTGATGAAATAAGCTTCCCATGTCTTTACAATTAGTATAAACATATATTGTTATAATAAGCACAAAGTCAAAATGCTGAGGAGCAGACCAAGACTGTTCAGCTGTATCAGCATAAGATAAAGTACATCAGCTCTCTATATTCAAGGGATATATTATATTTTATACACGGTTTGTGGATGACCTCTTCCTGCTTTGGATAGGAACAGATGTAGAGTTACAATGATTTTTGAATGAGGTGAATTCACTTACAAGTTTTTGAAGTTCACTATGGAAGAATCAGAAAGATGGATTTCTTATTTAGATGTGTTTGTAGAATGTCTCCCTAGTGGATTGCTCAACACATGAATATTTAGAAAATCCTGTTATAAAAATACACTTTTACACAGGAGAAACATTGTGAGAGGACAGGCGATTCGTGCATCCAGATTGAACCCTACAGATGATCGTTTTACTAAGGAACTGTTGGGTTTACAGACTGGACTAGTAGAAAAATCTTGCAGTCCCAGTGAAGTTACAGCAGGCTTTGAAAGGGTGAACTTGCTTAGAGGGGATGTTGCCGCAACCTTATTTTGCTGACAGGCGTGGAGTTGAAAATGCAGTGGAGTCCAGGATTGAAATCAAGAGGAATTATGATGCAGCGATTAAGGTTTCCCTTAGTTATACACAGGACATTAATGATATCAGGGAAATCTTTACCAGGAATTGGGGAGTCCTCATGGTAGATCCTTACTTGAAAGAGATTGTAGGTGATAGAACCAATTTTCAGTTCAGGAATAGGAAGTACCTGCAAAGAATGCTATGTTATGATAGGGCTAGTTACACGGATCCAAGAGGCATGCCCCTTTTGGGTACCACTCCATGTAATAGTTGTAACTACTGTGTTTATTTAAGTAGTGACCCCAATTTTATGCACCCAGTTACAGGGAGAACATTCAGGTTCAACTCTACAGCTACCTGTACAACTGAACATGTAGTATACCTCAACTGGTGTACAGCTTGCACTGCATTTTATATCGGGAAAGGTTACAGGTGTAGCAGGAGCCTGGTTTGAATGATAAAATCTCTGTTAAACCAGCCCTGAAAAGCAGGAAGCTAGTAGTAAAGTTTTAAATGTTTTTCTGATGCTTTTTATAGATTGCAGCTTTTGAATCAACATATTGCTTATTTTACATATGCTTCTGTATATACATTTTTTTTGTAATAAGGTTTTGATTGTCCATTATACTTGCCAAGTGATTTTTTTTTAATAATGATTTTAGTAGAGTTTTTTGTTATTTGCCTTATTAGTTTCATCAGTACTAGTTTTATAAATAGATTTCTTAAACATGAATTTTTTATGGTGCACTTGTTGATATAGATGTTAGGTAAGAGGTGTTTTTCAACACCGAGATGTGCTGATACTTTAAGAATAACAATGTAGTAGGATATGATGCAATAATTGTTGTGATCAATGTGTGTATAAATTAGCTCTGTTTTATGAGTGCTTTTAGGCTTGAAGAAACCACATGGGTGAAAGCGCTTGCCACTATCTGCAATAAACATTTGGATTTTAGTCTTTACGTGGACTTGTTTTTTGGCTTCCTGCCTTATTGAAACTCATTTGTTCGTGCATTTTATCTGATGCTGATGTACTTTATCTTATGCTGATACAGCTGAACAGTCCTGGTCTGCTCCTCAGCGTTTTGACTTCCTGCTTAGTGTTTTACTTTTGCGGTAGGAGCGTTTGCTTCCTGGTCATCACATTTGTTTGTTCTTCATATATTGTTAGAATGGCATATACCTGTTCTTTCCATTTTAAATCTACAATGGTTAATCTTCCCATTTTTACTAAAGTTATATTTAATATCTTTACTGTCTTTCTACAAAATATGACTATTCCAGAACACCCGTCATTTCCCACATTCCATATTATCTTTCCTCCCCATAGTTTCTTTGTTTATATTATGTGCTCATTTGTTAAAATGTTGTGTTTTCTAATATACTTATATCTACTTCACATGTATTGCACCGTTCCAAAATCCCTATTTTCTTACTGTATTCTTATTGCTATTCACATTTACAGAAAGCATTCTAAAATTTTCATTTTCCTTTTTCTGTAGATTCATTCTTTCATAAGTTCATAGTTAATAAACTAGGGTAGCTGTCTTAATGGCTTTTCCTAAACCTAGCGAATTCCCCTCCCAAAGGTGAAAATTAATAACTGCACCTTGTGTCTGTGAATCGAACTCCTTAACCATTCTACCTCCCCTAGCCGTAAGGCGTACGCATCCTTTTTCATCCATTGCTTCTCATTTCTTTTGTACTTATCCCATTACATTTACTTTTCTGGCTATTACACTTTTACCAATATATATTTTTTTCTTTTACTACATCCTGTTTCTGCCTCCTTGGCCACTAATTTCAGAACCTTCTTCTATGTTCTCTTTATTTTCTCCTCTATTTTTCTTCTATTTCTACTCTTCTAAAACGTATGCTCTTTGTTCATTTTCTTCCATCTCATTATCTTTTTTCTTACTCTTACTTTCATTTCCACAATCCATCCGTAAAGGTCCAATTTTATTACATCTATTACATTTCAATTCACATTTTGCATTATGTCCCATTTCCCCACAAATATACCATTTTCTATGGGTCTATATTAGAACATCAAAGTTTCAAAACTTCGAATGTTCTAATATCGAACCCTATTCAGCGAAAGCTGAAAACATCGAACATACAGAACAGCGAATATTTTCCTAGGGAAAAAATGTGCTGTTCCAAAACGCATACACACAACACAAGCACACCACACAAACAGCAATCCACACACATACACCTAAAATCTTACACCTAACCCTACACTAAACTATACACACACCACTAACTATCCACTTAACTTAACCCAAACCCTAACCCTAAGGTCGATCACTATCGCACACTCACCTCACCAGCGCCCTAACCCTAACTCACCTACCCCGTCCTAACCCTCATGTCCACACAATCGCACACATACCTAACCCATGCCCTAACCCTAACTCACCTAACCTGCCCTAACCCTCATGTCCACACAATCACACACATACCTATCCCATGCACTAACCCTAACTAACCTAACCCATACTCAATCGCACACTTACCTGAACCTGACCTGTAACTTTCCACCACAGCGATGAAAATACAGAAGCAACAGAAATGGACAGCCAAATTCTTTCCCAAGGAAAAAAATTGGTTTTCTGTTGCTTTGATATTTTCAGCTTTCGCTGAATAGGATTCAATATTAGAACATTCGAAGTTTTGAAACTTCGATGTTCTAATATAGACCCTTTTCTTTTATCACAGTTATTTGTCAAATATCTTTCTTTTCCACCAAAAAAAGCATGTTTTGGGTTGTCCCAAGTATTTTACAACACCTCTATTCCCGTCCACATTTCTCATGATTGGTATATGTATAATTGTTTTTCTTTCAGCTTTTAACCCGCTATTACAATAACATCCACCAATCCATAAATGCCTTTTATCATAAATGTTTAAAATGTCAGTTTTTTTAAATATCCTTTCAAAGGCTGTCTTTTCATCTTTGTTTGAAATTACAAATAAAATTGTTTTTTTTTTGCTTCCCTGTTAAATGATTTTATCATATAAAGATTCCATGGGTTACAATCTTTCTTTCTTCATGTTCTCCAAGAAAATGTTACATTGGAAAAAAAAACAGTCTCAGATATAATGTCTTAAAATGTCAATGTGTTAATAAGCCATAAATGCTCTTACCTCATGTGCTTTCACATCCAAAGGAGCTATTAAATTGTCCCGTACTCCATGCCTGTCCATTTCTTTGTCTTCTTTGCTTTGAATCCTTACCATGCAGTTCAATATTTCATTTTAGTCTGCCTCTTTCTTTTCTGGTACTTCTCTTTTGCCTTCATTTACTTTCTCTGCATATGTTTTTTTTTTTTTCCATTTCACCACTATTCCTCAGGATTACCTTTGCATCCTCCTTTTGTATTTTCTCCATAATGCCATCCCCTCCCCCCAGGAAATGTCTCCTTCATTTTCTGGCTTACTTTGTATCACAATTTATTTAAGCAAATCCTCCCACAACTGTCCTGGATAGGGGATTGTGATAATACAGTCATCATTTGCCGAGTTATCTCTACCAAACAGATTTCTTTAAACAACTCATCCGGATCCTGCATACATTCTCTGGTCTCAATATCAGCTTTCTCCTGCATTTGAATCCTGCACACAATCTCTGGTCTCAATATCAGCTTTCTCCTGCATTTGAATCCTGCACACAATCTCTGGTCTCAATATCGGCTTTCTCCTGCATTTCTCTCACCCCTCCATTATCTCCTTCTCTGTCCACCTGCCATCCTGTTTCTCCAGGCCACCTCTGCACCTGGAAAGGAAGCAGGAAGTGTTCAGGAAAAATGGATCCCACTCACAACAATAATGAGTAGGGGAAGTTGCCATACGCCCTGGCCAAATTTCCCTAGAAGTATAAATTTCACCTTGGGACACCCGTAAAAAGAGGCCACTAGCTTACTGGGAATAACGTGGTTTCCAAAAGATAAATAAATAAAGACTCCAGTGTAATGAAAGGATGCTATTCATAATCTCATCTTTCAATGTCCCACAGCTGGATTGTGAAAGCAAGAAAACAATGCATTCATGTAGCAATTTTAAGGCTTACTAGATAAAGCAGTATAACATGAGTTTGTGTTGAAAAAGAGGGGTCAAAATGCACATATCAGGACTGACAGAATAGGATATAAGGACTGCCTGTGTCCACATAGATGTGGCAGCAGGAATAAAGAGGGAGGGGGCCATTGCAGACTTCTGTTTGGCAAATGGATTGATGGTGACCAACACATGGTTCAGAAAGAGAGACAGTCACAAGATCACATACAAGCATGGCCATCAGGCAACTCGGGTAGACTTCCTCCTAGTAAGGAAAGGTCAATTGGGTAGAATCAGTGATTGCAAAGTCATCCCCAGTGAAACAGTTGACCAATAGCATAAATCACTGGTTGCCACAATCAGCTGTACGCAGTGGTCAAAAAAGGATCTAAGGTCAACAGAGACTAGGCTGAAGACCTGGATGTTTCAGTTATTTTATTATTTATTTGACATTTGTTGACTGGGATAGTCCGACTAAGCTAAAGCCCTTTTTCAACCAACACCTGGGGAGAAAAGCCCAACAGTAAAATACAATTTAGTAAATACAATAGTATCATATTCAAACATTACTGATATAAAACATCATGACACGTCTATTTTAGAGAGCTTTTATATGAGTGGAGGTACAAAGAGCAGCAAACATGTAGCCTTTTCACATGATTTAAATATAGAAAATTATATAAACAGTAAGGAACATTTATTTATTTATGTATTTATCTATGTATTTATTTATTTAACATTGTTAACCGGGAAAGTCTGACTTGGAATGAGTCAATTTACAGTGGAGACCTGGGGAGAAACGCTCCAAATGCAAGTCTTTGTAACTTGTAACATAGCTGCAATAGAATGCAAGGAAACAATCCTGTTAGTAAAACGGAGTTAGAAAAATAAGGTAGACTTCTGTTAGTATTGGAGATTTAATGGGAAGTGAATATGTTCTATAGGGGAACTAAAGCAGGGAAATAGGATCAGAAAAGGATTAGGTAATTAATAAATGGTCAAGATGGGAAGGTTATGCGAGAAGGGAGGTTAGGTGAAGAGGAAACAGGAGCAGAATAAGGAATCAGTTGAGCTAAATGGGAGTTGATAAGGCAGGAAATGAGCGAATGTATAAAAAGGAGAACAAGAAAAGAGAGAGGAGTACAGGGTAGAGACAACAGGGAGGACTTTTTCAATGGCATGTCCAGGTAGCGTTTAGGTAATCTTTTAGAGTTTTCTTGAATTCATGAGTCTAGTTTATTTTTCTTAGAGACATGGGAAGTTTGTTCCATGACAGGGATGGTAAGTAGCTATAACATTTTTCTCCAGAAGATCTTTTGAGTTCATAAATGTCTAGGCGGTATTGATCAGAGCTCCTACGAGTTCTACGTGGGGTTTGGAGGAAGACCAAAGAGATGTCAGGGCAGGCAAATGGCTTGTACAGGATGGAATGAATGATTGTAAGTTGAGAAAGTAGAGGATGAGGAGAGAATTCTAGCCAGTTTAGTGTCTTTAGAGCAAGGCAGTGATGAGCTTTAGATGGCTGGTTTGAAGCAAATCTAGCTACTTTATTATATGTGGCTTCAGGTTTATTGAGGAGATTGGATTTTAAATTAAGATTTGTGAGCTATAGAAAAGATTAGGTAGGAGGCAAATGTTGGCAAGTGTCAGTCATGACTCATTTGACAGGAACTTTTTATTTCTATATAGTAAGCATAATTTATGATGGATTTTCTTGACACACTGGAACACATGAAGGCCAAATTTAAGTTGGTCATCTATGATGGCACTGAGAAGCTTAGTATAGGTTTTGACCTTAGTGATTCTGTTGTTAAGGAATGTAATGGCAAATGTGGATTTGTGGTGGAGCAGTGATTTGAGAATGAAAAGTAGAACTTTTTGGGATTCAGTATGAGTTGATTATTGGATAGCTATTTCTCAATAAGGTTGAAAGATTTTTGTGTAAGAGTATGTAGGTCATATTAGAAGTGGTGATGACTGTGGAGTCATCAGCATACTGAATACGGAATGACTGGACAGGAGGTGTAAAGGTGATTTATAAAAATGTTAAAAAGTAAGGGATCATATATTGATCCTTGAGGGACTCCCATCTTAATGGGGAGGAAGGGGGATAGAGAGGAGGGCCATTTAAGAGCTTATTGCCTGTTGGATAGATAGCTTTGGAACCAGGAAATAGCAGCAGTCAAAAGATTAAGGTGAGAGAGTTTGGAAGGGAGAAGAGGGTGAAAGACAATACTGAAAGCTTTGGAGAGATCTAGAAAGAGACAGGAGACCTGCTTGATATTGTCTCTTGCTAGGACACCAGAGTGAGTAAAGGAGATAAGGGCTGTTGTGGTACTGTGGTGAGGATGGAAGCCAGGTTGTGTAGATGAGAGTAGATTTTCATGGATGAGATAGTCTAAGATTTGTTTATGAATACATTTTCAGAAATCTTTGAGAGAGGAAATAGTATTGCTATTGGCCGATAGTTAGAAAGTTCAGTGGTTTCCACCTATGTGGAGGGGTATTGTATAAAATTGTTTCCACAGAGAGGGGACTGTGAAGTCACCTACTGAATGGTTTATGAGGATGGAATGGGATAGGCTATAGAATTTGCAGCTGCCTTAAGGAAGAGTGAGGGTATGATATCTGCTGATGTGAAACAAGATTTTAGTTTGAAGAGAAGATATTTGATGTAGTTTGTAGGAATTGATTTTAGTGTGAAGGGATTATTGAGTTTAGGAGGGATGGAAGAATTGGAGGGTTCAATTGAGTCTGAGGTCTACATAAGTTTTAAACTGAATCGATGAAGTAAGAGTTAAGCATGGAAGCAGTTTCTTGTGGGGTATTATTAGGGTAGGGATTAGGAGTAGAGGGGTTTCCTAGGTATAAGATTTGATTGATAGTATTCCAAATTTTGGGAGGATTTCTATTGTGTGTGGTTTAGGGTTTAAGTATTTTTTTTTGTCTATGTTGAGTTATTTTTTGATGAGGTTGCGTATTTCCTTATTTGTTTGGTAGTGAGTGGGCAGCTTGGTCTTACTTCAGAGCTTCCAGACATTATATCTTTTTTGTATTAGAGACTGTGTAGACTGAGTTAGCCAGGGGGAACATCAACATAGATTCACAGGTTCATAGGTAGGTACTAGGCTATCTGCACAAAGGCATTTATAAGCCTAGTCGGAATGTGTTGGCTTTCGCCGCCCCCTTAGATTAGTTCCCTGTGCCTCTGTCCAGCAGAGCCATTGAAGTGATCCCTGGGGTAAACTTTCTGTTTCCCATCCACTTGTCAAGGTTTCTCTTGAAGAGGGTTAGTGAGGAGCTCTGCCTAATGTAGATTGGAATCTTGTTCCAGAGCATGGGAAGTCTCTGGGACAGGAATTTATCCCTCCAGCACATCCTGTTTATTGTTGTGGTGAGGTTTAGATCCCTGGAGCATGTGGCTCAAGGGGATATGGTTTTCTTTAGGTGGAGCATGTTTATCAATTCTGGGTTGGACATGGCCTTGTATATCAGGCAGAGATCTCCTCTGAGTAGGTGGTATGCAACCAAGTACAGCAGGAGTTTCTTCAATCGAGCTGCATAGGGCATCTGCTTGAGGCCAGTGATCCTCTTGGTGAGGTACTTCTGTGGTCTTTCCAGTTGTTGCAGGTGTCTTGTAAGGTACATCCCAAATGGGGCATTGTACTCTATGATGGGTCTGATGAGTAATGCATAGAAGGGCCCAATGACCTCTTTCGATCTGGATGCAAACCCTTTTGTGATTAGGTGGGCCACATAGAAGGATTTTCTAACCACTTTGGCAATGTGATTATCAAAGGAGAGGTTACTATCTACTTGGGTCCCCAGATTCCTTATAACGTCTTCCATATTTAGGGGGCTACCACCTATGTGGTAGTTTGTGGGTACTTTGATTTTTCCAAAGGGGATGACTATGCACTTTTTGGCATTTAGCTTGAGGCCATGGTTTTGACACCAGGTATCTGTTTCAGTGAGATCCTTTTGGAGGATGTCTGTGTCAGCTGGAGAGTCAATTATAGCCCCTAGTTTGCAGTCATCTGCGAACTTGGTCAGCCATAGTTCTCCTGTGTTTGCCTGTACCTCTGAGATGTATATGCCGAACAGGAGGGGTCCTAGGATTGAGCCCTTGGGAATGCCACTTGTGACCAGTTTAGAGTCAGACCTAGCTCCTGCAACTCTTACCATGTGGGTTCTGTCTGTGAGCCAGTTGGCGACCCATCTTGTGACGTAGGGGTTTATGTTCAAGCTGGTGAGCTTGTCTATAATACCTGAGTGGGGAATGGTATCAAAGGCCTTTGTGAGGTCTAGGTAGGCTGTGTGGACCACCTTTCCCTCATCTATAGCCTTGGCAACTGTCACAAAGAAGTCCACCAGATTTAGGAGGCATGATCTGCCCTTAACAAAGCTGAACTGGGTAGGGTCCAGTGTTTGGAGGTTCCCAATGTCTCTGCTAATGAGATCCATGATGATGCGCTTCATAGCTTTGCAGACCAAGCTGGTCAGGCTTATAGGGTGATAGTGGAGTGGAATAACCGTTGCTGTGCGCCACTCTGTGGGCATGTTGCCTGTGGCGAGGCTAAGTTTAAACAGTGTGTTTAGGTAAGGGGTTAGTTCATCTTTGAGCTCGTGTAAGATGCAGCCTAGGATACCGTCTGGTCCCATTGATGCTGTGTTTTTGGCTTTGGAGAGGGCTGTTTTAACCTGGCTGTCTGTGATTTCAGGGGCACTACATTCTTCTGGTATAGTTATGGGCCCTTTTGGGGGTGAGATGGGGTGAAGCTTGCACTGAACCTGTCTTCCAGGATGTTGGCTATATCGGTTGGTTCAGTGTATTTTGTGCGATTCTGCACTAACTCCGAGCAGATCTGAGAATTGGCACTTAGATTCTTGATATAGCTAAAGAATGCCTTGTGGTTATCTTTGCAGTTCATGGCAATTTTTCTTTCGAAGCTAGCCTTGGAGGATTTTATGAGAGAATGTAGTTTCTTGCTGATACTGATCAGGGATGTCGCCCCTTCTTGGGATTTTACTGTTTTCTGTACTAGTTTCCTCCTTCTATTGTATAGCTTGTTTATGGCAGGGGTCCACCAGACTGGTTTCCTTTTCTTGGAGGAGTGAGTCTTGGTTTTGTTTAGGATAGCACAATCCATGCATTCTTGTAGGTGCCAGTAGAGTGCATTAGTAAAGGATTTTGCAGCTTGGACAGCATTATCCTTTAGCATGGGGGCTTTGAAACTTCCCGCCTTGGTCTTAAGTAATGTGAATTTTGCTTTTGAAAAGTTTTTCACAGTGGTTTCTTTGATGGGGGGTGGTGGCGGAATGTGGATATCCAGAATGATTAGTTTATGGTCAGATCTAACCAGTGAGGGGTTGACCTCCAGTGTGGAACACTGGTCGACCATGTTGGTGATGACCTGGTCCAATATGCTGTCACCTCTGGTGGGGGTGTTGACCAGTTGATCCAGGGTGTTTGAGTATATAAATTCTAGGAAATGTTGGGCAAAGGAATTTGTACTTGAGTAGTTCTCCCAGTTAATGTTTGGGTAATTGAAATCACCTAATATCAGGGTGTTTGGTAGGACCTTTATGTTTCCTAGTGTTTCCAGGAAAGTGGAGTGGGGGTCCTGGGACATGGTGGGTAATCTGTAGCAATCTATAATTTGAATAGCAGTTTTGCCCATTGTTAGTTGCACGTGGATGATCTCTGAAGCATCGTGCTGTGCCATTAACCTGGAGGTCTGGATATCCTTGATGAATATGGATACTTCCCCACCTTTTGTATTTTGGTCTGGGTTTTGTGGCCGAAATGTATGGTATGAGTTGTAGCCTGGTAGTGCTGGGGTGCTCTCTGGAGCCTTAAACTAGGTTTCTGTTACTGCACATGTATAGATTTTCTCCATACTGAGGAGTGCCTCGAGTGCATGCATTTTGAGGTTTACACTTCTGGAATTGAGTAGCATTACCCTCAGTTTTTTGTTACTTGTGCTATTTACGTGGTGGGTTTATCTTTTGAGCCTTGCCTAAAAAAGACACTATGGGGGTGGCAAGAACCTTGGCCAGTATTCGAAAGCCTAAGGGTGACAGGTGCAAGCCATCTCTAGTGAAGCAGCGTGGCTTGTCGAGCATGTCATCCCAGGCTGACAGACACTGGATCCCCTTTGAATGACATAAGAAGCTTAGCCAATTGTTGAAATTGATAATTTTTTCTCTATACTGTGGTATCATTCTTGGTGAGGGCAGGATACTACTCAGGGTCAGGGTCATACCGGCCTGGGATACATGATCAGAGATCTCCTCCATGTCTCTTTTGATATAGTCCAGGGAGGTATGGCTCAGGTCATTCACACCAACATGGACAATGACAGAGTCATATTTGTATTTGTTCTGGAGTGACCTGAGTGCTTGTGTTATGTGACAGATCCTGGCACCCGATAGGCAGCTAACAGTAACCTTTCCCTTGTTCAGCCTAGTGAGTGGGACGTCAGTTTGCCTGACTATAGAGTCACCTATTACAAGTATGTTGGGTATGTTATTTTGCCTTAAAGGCTGTGATTGCATGGCACACTGGTTTTGTGAAGTATGTGTTTCATGGTTTGTGTTGGGGGTGGAGGTTGCTTGGATGTCTGCTTTGGCGGTCTCTGTTGCTTTTGCAGATTTTTATTTAGAGCCTTCGACTATGTTTTCATGTATTTATTTGTGCTTGTTTGCCAGTGCTGGTTTCATAGGTCCATGTGAGACTGGTGGTGTGATGCAAGTAATTCTCTTCTCCTCTTGACTGCCTGGTCCAGTCTTGGGTTGAGAGAGCTTAGCGTCCAGGTTGGCTGTATAATTGCATCTCTCACATGTATTAGTGTTTGGTGGAAGGAGGAGAGGGTTGTCTGTGTACATGAGGCAATTGTAACATTGCCTCAAAATGCCCAGATTCACCAGTTGGACCTGAGAGTATACCTGAAACTGCCCTTTGGACATGCCTGGATAGGTACAGTGAACTGTTCTACTGATTGGCTGGTAAGGTCAAATAGACAGCCTTGTCCTTCTCTACAGTACAGGGGGGTCTAGTGCTAAATGTTATTAGTGCTTGCTATGGGTTTTGAGCAAGTTCCAGGATGAAAAGTGAATGGTTTGAGTGCTAAAGTTGAAAGTTTGTCTAGTTCCAAGGGAAAAATTGAAGAGTAGGCTTTGTGGAGCCAGGAATAGTTATACCCTAGCTAACCGGTGCTGCCCGGTGCACAAAACCACACAAATGCGGGTTTTATAGTAGGGAAATGAAAGAGATAGAAATTAGCCCAAAATGACCAATGAACTACTAATTTCTGGGCTGAAACCACTCCTCCAGGGAGAGATAGGCTGCTCAAAGCTCTCCTCTCTCACAGGTGAACAGAGAAACTTCCTTCTATCCAAGTAAGGTATGGGCAAACACAGAAACTTGAAACATGGCCCTGAATTCACACTACTACAAAAAAACTGGACGATGCAACTAGCTTAAAGGCAGGAAAACAAGTATATTTCAAAAATAAAGCAAAACACTTTAAATGCACAGAAATGGCTCTCACGAGGTGTGTAGCCTACAACAAACAGTAAAACAGGTAATTTAAACACGAAAATGAATTTGTTAAAGTGCAGGTAAAATAAGTACAATATGTGGCTGAAACAAAACTTTTTAAATCACAGAAACTCTAGAAAATTGGTTTTAGCAGAATTAGCCAAAGGCAAGGAGGCGGCAGAAACCTGAAAATGATGCTTAAAGTCTCTCTTTTGTCTCTCTGCTGCTGTAGGACTCTGCAGAGCACCAGGCAAGAGCTTGCAGAGCTGTATACTAGTGCAAAACAACTTTATAGTAGGAAATAAAAGAGAGAAACAGCCCAAATGGCCAATAAACTACTAATTTCTGGGCTGAAACCGCTCCTCCAGGGACAGATAGGCTGCTCAAAGCTCCCTTTCTCACAGTGAACAGAGGATCTTCCGTTTCATAGGTTCATAGGTTCATAGTTTGGTACTAGGCTATCTGCCCTAGGGCCTATGCAAGCCTAGCCATAACAATTCCCTGGATATTTCTTCCCACAATATTTACCTCTCTGGACCCCTGTCTAGCAGGGTGACTGACATGATCCCCGGGGTGAATTTCCTATCTCCCATCCAGTCATCAAGGTTCCTTTTGAAGAGGGCCAAGGAAGCGCTCTGCTTGACATATATGGGCAGTCTATTCCAGAGTATAGGGAGTCTGTGGGTCAGGAACCTATCCCTCCAGCATGTTTTGTTCATTGTGATGACAAGATTTAGATCCCTGGAGCGTGTGGCTCTGAGGGATTGGGATTTCTTTAAGTGGAGCATGTCCAACATCTCAGGGTTTGACACGGCCTTGTATGTTAAGTAGAAATCGCCTCTGAGTAGACAATATGCCACAGAGTATAGCTGGAGTTTTTTTAGACAGTCAGCATATGACATCTGCTTTAGGCCTGTGATTCGTTTAGTGAGGTATTTCTGAGGCCTTTCCAGCTGTTGCAGATTTCCAAGTAAGGATTGTTCTGAGGGGTGCAAGGAAGTTGAAAGTATTAAGAAAAATGGTGTTAAATTGTTGAACAGCTTCATTGTGGAGTAGGTTAAAAAGGAAGGACCAGCTGACGGATGAAAAAATGTTATTAAATGAGTCTGGATGCAAATTCTACAATTTTTGGCATTCTATAAGTTTATGTGGTCTAGGAAGGTCGGGGGAGAATCTTTGGACACAGATGAGAGAGTGGTCACTAATAGCGTCAGGTAGAGATTGAGAGTGGTGATAGAGGTTAGGACTGGAGACAAAAATCCAGTCAATGATGGATGTAGAGTTAATTGGTTTATTAAAGTGGGTGGGAGTTGAGGTAAGCTGAGTGAAGCTATATCTAATTGATGTTTACATCACCTGGTAGGGTGGTTTCATTAAGTATGTTATTAATAAACCAGGAGAGGATTTGTTCTAGAATAGGTATATTATCACCTGGTGGTATATGTATATATATATATATATATATATATATATATATATATATATATATATATATATATATATATATATATATATTGCAGCACATGCTGGAAGGATAGATTCCTGTCCCAGACACTTCCCATGCTTTGGAACAAGATTCCAATCTACATTAGGCAGAGCTCCTCGCTAACCCTCTTCAAGAGAAACCTTGACGAGTGGATGGGAAACAGAAAGTTTTCCCCGGGGATAACTTCATTGGCTCTGCTGGACAGAGGCACAGGGAACTAATCTAAGGGGGCGGCGAAAGCCAACACATTCTGGCTAGGCATATAAATGCCTTCGGGCAGATAGCCTAGTACCTACCTATGAACCTATGAACCTATGAGCAATGGTAAAGCTTTTATGATCATTGCGTTTACAGCTGACAGTTAAGAGTTCAGCAGGGTGAAATGAAGGAGGAGGGTTAGGTGAGGGGGATAGGGTGAGATTGTTGGAGTATACTATGGGGACGCCGTCACCTTTTTTGGTTGTTCTCTCAAGTTGATGGGAGAGAAAGCGGAAGGGTTTGAGGAAATGCTTAGGGCTCTTGCCCCTGAGGAAGAAGAAATAGGTGCAGTTGAAGAAGAATTGCAGTGCCTTAATGCAGCCTGTATGAGGACTATTTATTTATTTACTGATATTCATTTACTGGGAAAGTCTGACTGGGCACAGACATGGAGAAAAGCTCCAAAGTATCATTTAATGCAATCAATTTTTACAATAACAAATTTTATAATTCAGTTTCAGTGGATACATAGCATAATAGTCACTATGATAAAATATGTATTGTGTGTACTGTGCATTGTACTGAGACGTTGCAGATAGAAGAGGTGTATAAGATAGGTAGGAGTAATTTAAGAAGTACAATAGAGTGAGATAATAGAGGAGATAAGCAAATCTGAGTGTCAATAGAGAAGTAGTGATGGAATAGTAATTTGGTTGTGCTAACTGGAAGTAGGTACAGATAGTTTAAAAAGTACATTAAAGTGAGGTATTATCAGGGGATAAGCAGGTTAAGTGATTTGGGCCTTTAAAGGGAGACATAATAATGTCGATAAAGGGTGTCAAGAGAGTTATGTCCCAGATGAATGGGGGGGGGGGGCAGGAGCCAGTTTGGTCCCAGATGAAGAGGAGAGAAAAAGCCAGGAGCCAGACAGGTAGTCTTTGAGTAATGATTTGAAAGCATGAACTTGTATGTGACGGACCTGGCTAATATAGGAATGGTATTCCAAGCTCTAGCTACACTATTGGAAAAGTGACTGACCCTGGCAGACATTTGTGGTTTGTAGATGGTACACGATTGTTTATTATTTAACCAAAGGGGATGATTTGGAAGACAGTATCGGAGTAGATGTCTAATTGCTGGACAGGTGAATGGGATATGGATGATTTTATGAGCCAAGGTGAGCTGAGCATAAGATAGATGGTGAGGAAGCTCAAGCCAGTTAAGTCTTTTTAGTGCAAACAATTGTGGGATTGGAAAGGTTTGTTGAAAGTGAACCTGGCGACTTTGTTATAGTTCAAGTTTAGAACAAAGTAAGTCTTGTAGGCTGGTCATAATAGGACCTCCATATAGGGGACATGATAAAATGTAAGTGGTAGCTAGAGTTGCCTGTAAGGAATTTCTTTACTCTACGTAGGGTGCCTAGTCTTTGATGGGTCTTCTTGATGCTGTTGTGAATATGCAAATGTAATTTAAGACTGTTGTTGATTGTCATGCCAAGTAGTTGTGTATGTGGGGTAACTTCAATTATGGTATTATTTAAGGAAGACATTTTAAAGTTTTTTTTTTTTTCATGGAAATAGAATTT
>NC_056731.1:1876756134-1876785112 GCF_019279795.1 Protopterus annectens | reverse complement strand
AATAGGGGTGTTTGCTGTCTGAGGACAGGGCATGTCAGGATGGTTGGGAGGAAAATCTTTAGTAAGCACTTTAGTACATCCTGTAAAATATGTGTTAAACTGAGCAGCTCTTGTTTTGAAAGGACATTTATTTGGAGCAGGACTATGAGTGGTGGATGTTCCAGGGTAGACTATATTATTAATAGAAGACCAGAGTGTTTTAGGTATGGAAGACTGATTTGGTAAGGGGTTACTGAAGTAGATTTACTTGGCTGTGATAATCTGTCTTTTATAATGGTTATGTAGGTCTTTAAAGTGTTTTAGTTCTTGTGGAGATCTATATTTTAACCATTCTTTCAAAGATCTATCTCTTTCATACATTAGGTGCCTGCTTTGAGTGGATAACCAAGCAGGAATGGGTATGTTCTTCATTCTTTTTGTTCTACTTGAAGCCAGACTGTTGAGGGTTTTCAGGAAAAGTGGGTTAAATTTGTGTACAGTTTAGTCAAGTGGAATATTTTTTAGGGTAGACCAGTTAAATTAGCTTAGAATTCTGTTAAGTGTAACAGAGTTAAAATTAGTGAGGTTGCAGGAAGTTCTAAGCAAGTGTTTGACATGATGGGTAATAAGTATGTTTGTATATACAGGGAGGTGGTCACTGATGGAATCAGTGAGGGTGCCACTGGAGACATACTTAGTGGAAATGGGCACCAATATCCAGTCTAGAACTGAGCCCACTATTTTTGGGATAGTTATGACATGTGAAAAAGGAAATGAACTGAGTCAAACTAAATAGGTTTAGGCCACTTAATAGATATTTGTGGAGATAATATGCCAATTGAAATTAATGTCACCTATAGGATGATCTTTTCATTAGAAGATGTATGTGAGATCTGGTTTAGGATGTTTTCCAGGTTTGTAGCATTATTACCTGGGGGAATATAGATTATTATACAATGCCTACCCTAAAAACGTGCACGCTGATTGGCCAGCCCAACCAGCGTGCCCGTTGTAAATCCCTCAATATACTAACGGAAAAGGTCCGTCGCCCGGACTTTTCCGTTAGTATAAACCTTATACTGCGCTATGTTAAAAGAGTTTAACATAGCGACACAGATTTAAAAAGCAACGGAGATCTCCGTTGCTTTTTAAAGCTGTCTCGCTATGTTAAACTCCTTTAACATAGCGACACATGTAAAAAGCAACGGAGATCTTGCGATCTCCGCTGCTTTTAAGCATCTCGCTATGTTAAATGAGTTTAACATAGCGAGACAGCTAAATAAGCAACGGAGATCTCCGCTGTTTATTTTAAAACTGTCTCGCCATGTTAAACCCATTTAACATAGCGAGACAGCAAAGCAACGGAGAACTTACTTCTCCATTGCTTTGCCCACAGCTCTGATGTACTGCGTGGGCATGCGCAGTACATCAGAACTGTGAGAACACCAGACAGGTGCGGAAGGGCAGCAAAGAGGCATTATACAATGCCATTATTTAAGAAAAGTAATTATTTCTTTTCTTAAATAATGGCATTGTATAATAGCAATAACCAACTTCTGGGTGTGGGTAATGCTGGATTTACCCACGGTTGTCTTTGTTTGGTCGGGCTTCACTCGGGACCAAACCACGCCAACCGTGGGTAAATCCAGCATTACCCACACCCAGGCGTGGGTTATTGCTATACTATCATACATGGTTGCTTATGGTTACTTAGTTTAAGATAATAGATGAAGAGTTTGACATTATGGAATTTGAGAATATGTTTATTGTAGGTTAGGATTTCAAGATTGTGAGAGTATGGTAAAGCTACTCCACCACTTTTTTTTAATTCTATTGGCCATGATGATATTATAACAAGGGAGTAACATTTCAGAGTCAAGTATCTGGGATTTTAACAATATTTCAGTTATGGCACAAAATATCTGGTTTTACTGGGCTAGAAAATAAATATGCAAGTGAGCCACGAATGCAAATAAGGTATAGAAGGAGAACCAGTGGTGGAATGCAGATATTCAGAAAAGTCATCAAAAGAAAAAAAGAGGTGCAGGAAAAGGTGGAGGGTGGCCTAATGGTTAAGGTGTTTGCCTTACAAACACAAGGTGCAGGGTTTGAGTCTCACAAGGGATAATTGGTTAGGCTTAAAATGGCTTGCAAGGGCAGTTAGCTTAGTACTAATCTATGAACCTATGAACCTATGGACCAGGCTAAAAAGGAATACTGGATGACTAACAAAGAAGTTAAGACAGCAGTTATAATAGCAAGGAACAAGGCATCACAGTACTCTACCAGCTCCTGGTATGTGACTCAGAAGATGACACAAAAAACTCTATCCGGTTGCAAGAGAAAGACATAAAGATAGACAGCCACCAGACACCTTTCATGAGAGATGCTTGCAACAATCTGTTCAACAGTTCACAGGACATCAATGGCAGATGGGAGTGGGTGAACATTAGGGTTCATCAGCTCTGAGCTCACTGTCATTTATACTGGTAATGGACTACATTAGCAAACAGGGTTGAGGGGACAGATGAAAATTATTAAATGCAGACTGTGCAACATTAGAGGCAGTGTCTGACGAAGAACTTCAGCAAATGATGGGGGAATTGAAAGCAAAACTGAAGGCATATGAAATTAAACTGAGTACAGATAAGACAAGTGCAATGGCAGCAAATGGGGGAGATCAGAAGAAGCTGAGAACTGAGAGAGAAGGGAAAATAGTGGAACAGATTAACAGCTTCACATATCAAGGAGGATTGGTAAAGAAGGGAAATCTGAATGAGAAGATCAAAGCTGGAATCAGAGAGGAGCTGCAGCCAACTGGCAAAGAGCATCAAGGGTAGTTTGTGACAGGAAATGCCAAAGAAGCTGAAAAGTAAGGTGTACAAAGCAGTGGTGCATCCTGTAATACTGTATGGAACAATAACCTGTGCAGTAAAGCCAGAGCAATTGAGGAAGCTAGAGGTGATAAAGGCAAAGTGCATGAGACTAGCGGTAGGACGCCCACTGTGGGACAGATGAAGAAATGAGGACATAACAGCAGAAGCCAAAGTAGCCCCAATGGGCTCCCATTTTTGTATATCACAAATACCTGGCATTCTAACAGATGTGTGTACACCATTTATATGCACTGTATAACAATAATTTATAAAATATGTCCCTAGTTTTATGTCTTTGTCCCCCATTTTGTCAGTCTTTGTCCAGATTTCTTGCAATGACAAGTTGTGAGGTATGCGATATGTTACATCTCCTGCAAATAGGCCCCTGTGATGACCACTGTGATGCAATGCAGTTAACCCCACTACATGTGAACATGCAGATATTGCAATATGGCTGAGATTAGCAGTTGTGTGCATGATCACATGCATGACCTTCACATGGCTGGGGTACTGGTGAGCCACAGCAGGACAATCCCATACTCACCAGCTTCAGACTGCTGTCCCACATCCAGACCAGAGGTACCTATGTAGTTGTGGGGGAGACGTATTGTCAGCAGACTCACATTTGGCATTGGTACAAGATGAATGCTATGTTTCTGCACAGGTATAGTACAAACTATGATAGTACAAAATTTGCTGTCCCTCACCATAGATGTGCCTTGTGTGCATTACTAAACCCCACTCACAAATGCAGTTTGAACTGACATATGGATCTAGATACTCCATAGTAGACAGTATGACTGCTACATGATTAAATTGATGTGTACTGTGGCTTTACCTGGATGGTCCTTGTCTGTTGCCTGGGTGCCACCCACCTCCACGACTTGTGTTTCATGTGTTGGCTGTTGTGTGAGGGCTGCCCCAAGGTTGTCAAGGAGCTACTTTGCTAACGCACATGGGCCCTGTGTGGCTGGACCCCACCTGTAACAGTACGATCCCTGGCTTTGGTAGCAGCCCTTTGCCAGGCACAACATATCAGGTCAGTTGCCAGATGGCTGACCTGATCATATGTGCAGCCATGGTGGCCCAAGGTGTTAACTCTGTGGACAAGGTCATCCCACAGGGCAGTCCGCTCCCGCAGATTTTGTCAGCTATGGCTAAACAGCACCTCATGGTGCTGGATTATTGCTTCAGTGATAGCTGCATTCTCATTTTTGTATATCAGAAATATCTGGCATTCTAACAGGTGTGTGTACACCATTTATATTCACTGTATAATAATAATTTATAATATATGACCCTTGTTTTGTGCCTTTGCCCCCACATTTTGTCAGTCGTTGTCCAGATTTCTTACAATGACAGGTTGTGATGTATGCTACAGATATGTTACATCTCCTGCAAATAGGCCCCTGTGATGACCACTGTGATGCAATGCAGTTAACCCCACCACAAGTGAACATGCAGATATCACAATATGGCTGAGAGTAACAGTTGTGTGCATGGCCACATGAATGATCTTAACATGCCTGGGGTATTGGTGAGCCACAACAGGACACTCCCACACTCATCAGTTTCAGGCTGCTATCCCACATCCAGACCAGAGGTACCTATGTAATTGTGGGATAGAGGTATTGTCAGCAGACTCACATTTGGCATTGGTATAAGATGAATGCTATGTTTCTGCACAGGTAAAGTACAGGCTATGATAGTACACAATTTGCTGTACCTCACCATAGATGTGCACTTGTGTGCATTACTAAACCCCACCCACACATGCAGTTTGAACTGAAATATGCATCTAGATACTCTATAGAAGACAGTATGACTGCTACATGATTAAATTGATGTGCACTGTGGCTTTAACTGGATACTCCTCGCCTGTTGCCTGGGTGCCACCCACCTCCACAACTTGTGTTTCATGTGTTGGCTATTGTGTGGGGACTGCCCCAAGGTTGGCAAGGAGCTCCTCTGTTGCCATAAGTGGGGCCTGTTTGGCTGGACCCCCACTTGTAGCAGTACGGTCCCTGGCCATGGCAGCAGCCATTTGCCGGGCACGACATATCAGGTCAGTTGCCTGATGCCTGACCTGATCATATGTGCGGCCATGGTGGCCCAAACTGTTAGCTTTGTGGACAAGGTCATCCCACAGGGGAGTCCGGTCCTGCAGATTTTGTCGGCTACGGCCGAACAGCACCACATGGTGCTGGATTATTGCTTCAGTGATAGCTGCATTCTCCTCTGCAGTGTATGCTGGCTGATGCTGCATGCCACCTAGAAGACATAAACAGGCAAACATATTACAGGACCTCAGACATTGCCAAGAGTTATTTGCAGAGCCAGCACATCAATATTCCTTATCATTAGCCACCATGTACAACCAATCATACCCCTGTCATCTATCAGCACAGTATAAACCTGCATTGCACTCCTGGTCCTGATGTGTTATGTTTCCCCCAAGGAGAGCCAGTACATTGCATAAACCACCATTCATAATTCACATTTGTTTGCTCCCTGATGATGATGGGAGGGGTGCAGGTGCTTTGCATATCCACCTATACTGATGGTGAGCCAGGGGGGTGATGTTTTCCCTAAACTTGTCTGCAATAGGTTGGCTATAGCTATGGTGTGTGTGTATGTGGTGTGATTGACCACCATTATAGGGTGGGTAGGGTTGTTGCCTCTGAGATTGCGGAGAAATGTGAAGACGGCCTTGTGATTGCCCTTGGTGGATGTGTCCAATTTATACTCATAGTTAGCCTTACAGTAATCCACCTGTGACCTTATATGCTCATTCAGACAAAGATTGACTTGCTGCCAAGTTGGTGCCTGCTTCTACTTTGCCCTGTACAGCCAATATAGTGACCAATTATGCGGTTTGTGTATTGTTGCTGTCCAGCAAAGGGGATTACTCTACTTTGGTGGAGACAGGTTTTACAAGTAAGGTATTGCTGAGCCCATAATGCTATGTAGGTGACCATATAGCTGTTTGTAGTAGGCATGGACACAAGGTCATAACACAGTTGAACACCTCTCCAATTTCAACCTGATAATCATGCTTATTCTGTTACCCATGTCTGTGTCATGGCAATGCAACACCCAGTAGCTGTAGAAATCTAACTCTGTTGGATGCACAGAAACTAAGATTACACATGTACAACATGTACAGCTTATTTACCTGATGTTTTGCATCCCATGTCTGTTGTTATGAGGCAGCCAGGTGCACCTACTCATACGTACATGTGCACAGGTAATACCTGATATACATTTCAGTTCTATGTCAGCATGGCACACTGTATTTACACTCTTGCTGCTCAGTCATTCCTGTCAACCTCTTAGAGCAGGACATCTGGGGGATGCCACACATACACGGGGGATGATAGGCCAAAATTGTTGACACTTTCTTAATATTGATCTAACACGCAAGTCATTTGATAGCACAGTAGGCTTTGCATTCACAGACACACCCTGGAGGATGTCCAACGCTCATATGGAAGGAAGAGAGGAGAAAGTCTAGGAGTGTGGTAATGAGGGTAGAAACTTTTAATGTTGGCAGTATGACTGGTATGGAGACAGAGCTAGCTGATATGATGGACAGGAGGAAGGCTGATATATTGTGTGTGCAAGATACCAGATGGGGGTAAAGCTAGGTGTATCTGAGTCGGGCTCAAATTGTTCTATCATGGTGTGGATGGGAGGAGAAATGGTGTAGGGGTTATCCTGAAGGAACAGTATGCCAAGAGTGTGTTTGGGGGTGAAAAGAGTGTCAGACAGAGTGATGTTTATGAAGCTGGAAATTGATGGTGTAATGATGACTGTTGTTAGTGGATATGCTCCACAAGTTGCGCGTATGATGGATGAGATAGAAAAACTTTGAAGTGAGTTGGATGAAGTGGTGATGACTCTACCCAAGGGTGAGAGAGTGGTGATTGGAGCAGATTTCCATGGGCATGTTGGTGAAGGGAGCAGAGATGATGCGGAAGGAATGGGTAGGTATGGTGTTAAGCAAAGGAATGCAGAAGGTGAGATGGTGGTGGAGTTTGCAAAAAGGATGGACATGGCTGTGGTGAATACATACTTTAACAAGACAGAGGAGCATAGGGTGACATTCAAGAGTGGAGGAAGATGCACATAAGTGGATTATATCCTGTGCAGGAGGGCCAGTTTGAAGGAGATTGGAGACTGTAAAGTGGTGACAGGGGAATGTGTAGTTAGGCAGCATGGAATGTTGGTCTGTGGGATGACATTGGTGATCAAGAAGAGGAGGTGGAGTGTGAGGGTAGCACCAAGGATCAAATGGTGAAAACTGAAAGAGGATAATTGTGAGGTTGAGTTCAGGGAAGAGTTAAGACAGGCAGTGGGTGGCAGTGAAGAGTTACCGAATATCTGGGTAACGACAGCAGAGCTAGTAAAGGAGACGACTAGAAAGGTGCTTTGTGTGACATCAGGACAGAGAAAGGAGGACATGGAGACCTAGTGGTGGAATGAGGAAGTACAGGGGAGTATGCAGAGAAAGAGGTTGGCGATGAAGAAGTGGGATTGTCAGAGAGATGAAGAAAGTAAACACGAGTATAAGGAGATGAAGTGCATGGCAAAAAGAGAGGTGGTAAAGGCTAAGGGTGAGGCGTATGAAGGGTTGTATGGAAGTTGGACACTAAGGATGGAGAAAATGACCTGTGCCGATTGGCCAGACAGAGGGACCGAGCTAGGAAGGTTGTGCAGCAGATAAGGGTGAAAAAAGATAATGAGGGAAACGTACTCACAAGCCAGGAGAGTGTGTTGAGCAGATGGAAAGAGTACTTTGAGCGGCTGATGAATGAAGAGAATGAGAGGGAGAGAAGATTGGATGCTGTGGGTATGGTGAATTAGGAAATGCAATGGATTAACAAGGAGGAAGTAAGGATAGCTATGAAGAGGATTAAGAATGGAAAACCTGTTGGTCCAGATAACATACCTGTGGATGCATGGAGGTGTTTAGGAGAAATGGCAGTAGTATTTTTAACCAGATTGTTTAATGAAATCTTGGAAAATAAGCGGATGGGTGAGCAGTGGAGAAAAAGTGTTTGGGTACCAATTATAAGAATAAGGGTGATGTTCAGAGCTGTAGTATCTATAGAGGGATAACACTGATCAGTAACAGCATGAAGTTATGGGAAAGAGTAGTAGAAGCTAGGTTAAGAAGGGAAGTGAGGATTAGTGATCAGCAGTATGGTTTCATGCTGGGGAAAGAGCACTACAGATGCAATGTTTGCTCTGAGAGTGTTAATGGAGAAGTACAGTTATGGTATTGTATGAGGAAGTCACGAGTGGCAGAGAAGTATGTAAGAGTGGTACAGGATATGTACAAGAGTAGTGTGACAGTGGTGAGATCTGCAGTGGGAGTGTCAGATGCATTTAAGGTGGAGGTGAGATTACTTCAAGGATCAGCTCTGAGCCCTTTCTTATTTGCAGTGGTGATGGACAGGTTAACAGACGAGATCAGATGGGAGTCCCCATGGACTATGATGTTTGCAGATGACATTGTGATATGTAATGAGAGTAGGGAACAGGTTGCGGAGACCCTGGAGAGGTGGAGATATGCTCTAGAGAAGACAGGAATGAAGGTCAGCAGGACTAAGACAGAATATATGTGTGTGAATGAGAGGGAGGATAGAGGAATGGTGAGGATGCAGGGAGTAGAGTTGGCAAAGGTGGATGAGTTTAAATACTTGGGATAAACAGTTCAGAGTAATGGCGAGTGTGGAAGAGAGGTGAAGAAGAGAGTATAGTGGGTGGAGAAGAGTGTCAGGAGTGATTTGTGACAGACGAGTACCAGGAAGAGTGAAAGGGAAGGTCTACAAGAGCGTGGTGAGACCAACTATGTTATATGGGTTGGAGACAGTGGCACTGACAAAAAGGCAGGAGTCAGAGCTGGATGTGGCAGAGTTAATGATGGTAAGATTTGCACTGGGTGTGACAAGGGTGGACATGATTAGGAATATGTATATTAGAACATCAGCCCAGGTTGGATGGTTTGGAAACAAAGCCAGAGAGTAGTGGGATTATGTTGGTTTGGACATGTGCTGAGGAAAGATGCTGAGTATATTAGGAAAAGGATGGTAAGGATGAAGCTGCCATGTAAGAAGACAAGAGGAAGAACTATGATAAGATGCATGGATGTGGTGATAGAGGACATGCAGGTGATTAATGTGGCAGAGCAAGATGCAGAGGACAGGAAGAAATGGAGACAGATGATCCACTGTGGCGACCCCTAACGGGAACAGCCAAAAGAAAGAGAAGGAGATGTTGTAATGTCAGTCTTCACAGGTTGTCAATAATTTGCCAGACATAACACAACTCTATGATTAAATGACTACAAATATGAGGCACTCATATGGTCAGTGTGCATAGCACTGGACAGTTGAATGGTATGAGCTCAGTATATCACATGCAGTTCAACACACACATCTGCAACAGTAGTTTACTATGCAAATACCCTGTATAGGTCTCTCATATTTCTGAGACAAACATGTATATGATAGCTGTATTTACAATTAACATATGGATATCTATAACATCCCAGTAGCTGGCCTAGCAGTGTCACAGTCAGTATTGTTCAACACAAACTCCAGTAGTAGTCCTAGGTGAGCCATCCTTTTCTGGGGTGACTCAGGGGTTTGAGCTGTGATCTATGTCACTGCAGACAGACCCAAATGCTATGACCATAGGTTCTGAGATAGTGAGAGTGGGGAACAGGTTGAGGAGACCCTGGAGAGGTGGAAATATGCTCTAGAGAGGGGAGGAATGAAGGTCAGCAGGACTAAGATAGAATATATGCGTGAATGGGAGGGTGGATATAGTAATGGTGAGGATGCAGGGAGTTGAGTTTGCAAAGGTGGATGAGTTTAATACTTGGGATCAACAGTTCAGAGTAATGATAAGTGTGGGGGAGAGGTGAAGAAGACAGTACAGGCAGGATGGGGAGGGTGCCGAAGAGTGCCAGGAGTGATTTGTGACAGACGAGTACCATTAAGAGTGAGAGGGAAGGTCTATAAGAGGGTAGTGAGACCAGCTATGTTATATGGGTTGAAGGCAGTGGCAATGAAAAAAAGACAGGAGACAGAGCTGGATGTGGCAGAGTTAAAGATGTTAAGACTTGCACTGGGTGTGACGAGGGTGGACAGGATTAGGAATATGTATCTTAGAGATCAGACCAGGTTGGATGGTTTGGAAACAAAGCAAGAGAGTAGCGGGATTATGTTGGTTTGGACATGTGCTGAGGAAGGATGTGAGTATATTAGGAAAAGGGTGCTAAGGATGAAGCTGCCATGTAAGAGGACAAGAGGAAGGACCACAATAAGGTGTATGGATGTGGCAATAGAGGACATGCAGGTGGTTGACGTGACAGATCAACATGCAGAGGACAGGAAGAAATGGAAACAGATGATCCACTGTGGTGACCCCTAAGGGGAAGAGCCAAAAGAAAGAGAAGGAGATGTTGTAATGTTAGTCTTCACAAGTTGCCAATGATTTGCCAGACATAACACAACTCTGTGAGTAAATGACTACAAATATGAGGCACACATATGGTCTGTGTGCATAACACTGGACAGTTGAATGGTATGAGCTCAGTATATCACATGCAGTTCAACACACACATCTGCAACAGTAGTTTACTATGCAAATATCCTGTATAGGTTTCTGAGACAAACATGTGTATCATAGTTGTTTTCACAATTAACATATGGATGTCTATGACATTCCAGTAGCTGGCCAGTAGTGTCACGGTCAGTATTGTTCAACACACACTCCGGTAGTAGTCATATGTAAGCCATTCTTTCCTTTGGTGACTCAGGAGTCTGAGCTGTGATCTATGTTACTGCAGACAGGCCCGGATGCTATGGCCATGCGTTCTGATCAGCAATATATCAGTACAGCAAGTCTTGTCGATACATATTTGTTGAACTTCCTATTTCCCATTATTACATACCCCCTACTGCATTCCATTACATGCTTACTTGTTTGATATACCTTTTTTTCCAAGTATGGTTGGTTTGATTCCAATATGTGTTGGTTAGTTGGTTGGTTTGTTCATCTGTCTGTCTCTCTCTCTCTCTCTCTCTCTCTCTCTCTCTCTCTCTCTGAGATGTGGGGTATACATCTGTTTTGCATAGGCAGCAGCTTGCCTTTTGTAGGTAATGTTCATGAGCAGCTGATGACCTGTGCACCAACTGGTGTCCCCCACTTGCTAATTGCATGCAGAACAGCTGTGTTGTTATTACTGTAGCCAATGGCATGGCAACACACTCATATAATTGAGTACTTCATGTGGGCATTGCCTCTTTTCCTTGCTTGTGAGGGGAACTTCATGGAGGTGTGTGAACAACAGAATCACATAAGGTAGTTAGAAATACCTCTTACAATGAAAACTGTGGAGACAGCCCAACAAACTGGGGGAGAACGTTCCAGACATAGGAACAGAATGTAAGTATTGCTGTTATACAGTTGGATTAATGCTAGTTTTTTAAGAGGGTATGTATGGACATGGCTTTTCTGCGTGATTTTAAGTCTGACAGCCTTATGTGGTTGACATAACTCTCAACTGTAGGGTTATCTGCAGAATGGCCAGATTTTGGACTCTGATGTTTGGTGTGTTCCTCAGACATTTTTTAACTTTGGAAAATCAGTAGCATACTGTGGGGACTGCAGTCAGTAAATTGTATCACCTATTTATGTTTCTGACTTCATAGCCCTCAGAAAAGATATGTTACAACAAACCCTGTTACACCAGAAATTGCCTCAGTTTATAACAGCAATATTTCACATATGCCCCTGTTTTGGGGCGTCTGTTCCTCCAAGTATGTCAGGCTTTGTCCAGATGTCATGCAGTAAGAAGTTGCTAGGTAGGGTATATCATTAATAAGTGCCTTCATTCCTGATACCATCCCAGTGATGTATCAAACTGCCAGACATGTTATGTGTAAGAGGCCTTATACATGAGGACAAAGCCTGGACATTCTGTGGGACTCTGAACAGTTGAGAGGTCTATGTATTTCCTACAATTGTTGACAGACTGTCAGGATTTTGTAGCAGTGTAGTGTGTAAATGTTATTTGGCCTGTGTAGGGAGGGAGGTAGATGTATGTGTTATGACTCCTTTTTGATCTGACTGTGCATGCTGCTCCAGTTTCTGGTGTTCTATCAGCTATATATGTTTGTAGGGGCAGACTGAGACATGCCCCATGCCACGTTCAGGCATCATACTACACTGTGAATTGAGCCAGTATATGGAGGGGTAGTGTGTGAGTGGCAAACATGATGATATGTTTTGGTTCACACGGTCCTTATACTCTACTGTTCATTTGGCTTACTGGTATGTCATTGTGACTGTGGTGAAATTGGTTGTGGGTATGTACTTTCACAAGGGTGTCTGTTTTTCAGTGCTGTTACATCCCTGTAGTGCCTGATATATTTTCATATACATGTGTAATTCCTCATAACGGATTTGGGTTAGTGTTGTGTCAGTCTGAGTGTAGTTTGGACTGTGCTTAGTGACATGCTTAGCAGCTGAGTGCAGTTTCCCTAATGTGATGTTATGTCCAGATATTTGTAGAATGTACTGTTGCCTGGCCACCATAAGTGTTGTGTATTTCTGACAATATATCCCTGTCTGAGTTGGGAGGGTGGCCTAATGGTTGAGGTGTTTGCCTTACAAACACAAGGTGCAGGGTTTGAGTCTCACAAGGGATAATTGTCTAGGCTTAAAATGGCTTACAAGGACAGTTAGCCTAGTACTAATCTATAAAAATGAATTTAAGTCACTAACTAGTGTGAAGTAATTGGGTGTTAGACTTGTGCTATTTCAGTCAATATATGTAAGGACAGACAGAAGAGTGTCACTGCAGCAACTGTGTCAGCCTATCTACTACAGTATTTCAGATATATCCCTATTTTCATGGCTTTCTCCCCCCACTTTGTCAGGCTTGGTCCAGATAGGTAGCACTAAGGGGTTCTGACAGGGGCGGCCCGTGCTATCGGACTGCCGGTCTGCAGCCCCCTCAACCTGAAAGTACAGATAAAATAAAAAATAAAACGAAAAAAAAATTTTAAATTTCGCGGACTTCGCGCATGCGCACTGCTGCTGAGACAGTCTAGTGCATAGAGCATGCGCACGGCAGTCCTGATTGAGAATCATGGACAGGAGCGCTCCCACAAGTCTATGCAGTTTTAAACTGCATAGACGGATTGGAGTAGAGTTCGCGACGGGCAGGGTCGGATTTGCGCGGGATTTACTTACTGTATGTATGGTGGCTGCAGTCTCGTTGGGATTTACGTACTGGATGTATGGTGGTTTTGCAGACAGGGATTTACTACAGGACCAGGTAAGTGGAGTGTGTGTGTGGTTTTGCATTTACTACAGGATGTGGAGTGTGTGTGTGGTTTTGCATTTACTACAGGACCAGGTGTGTGTGTGTGTGTGTGTGTGTGTAAATGCCTCAGGTGGGATGTACTGGTGATTAGACTCATGGTGGTGTGGTAGGGAATACCTCAGGCTTGAACCCTGTACCTTGTATGCAGGTGTTAAAGAACTGAATTCCCTACCCACCACCATTTGTAAAAAAAATGCAGATTTTTGCCTCATATTTGATCTGACCTATTCCTCATAATATCTGTGGTTTTTAAATATTGCAATGCTTGAAATTTGATGGTGCAGTGGTAGCATTGATGCCTCACAGCTATAGGTTTTTGGGTTTGGTTCTTGGCTGGGGTGCCTTCTTTGTGGGGGGTCTGTATCTTCTCCCTGTGTTTGTGTGGGTTTGCTTTTGTGTCCTCCCATGTTACAAAGACATGTCTGCATTATTTCTTCCTGGGCCTCTGCTGAGAATTGTTTTTTTGTTCCAAGCCAGACTGTCCTGATTAACAAATGTTAAATAAAATTGACAGGCATTTGAATTTCAGACTTCAGGTTTCTGAATGTTTAATTCCTTGCATATTTGATGGTGCAGTGGTAGTATTGTTGCCTCACAGCTATAGGTTTTCTGGTTTGATTCTTGGCTGGGGTGCCTTCTGTGTGGAGTCTGCATCTCCTCCCTGTGTTTGTGTGGATTTGCTCTGGTGCCCTGTCATTTTACAAAGATGTGTCTGCAGTATTAATCCCTGGGTCTCTGCTGAAAATTGTTTTTGTTCTGTCAGCAGTAAAATTGACAGGCATTTGAATTTCAGACTTCATGTTCTTCAGAATACATAGTAACACAACCTTTCTAGCAATTTTCTAAGTTTATAAGATGAATATTTTAAATTTGTCCCTATTTTTGGGACTGTATTCCCCCATTATTGGCTTCGTCCAGGTTTTGTGCTAAGGTTGACCGCTATGGCAAGAACTGAATTCACTGAATATGTTTGAGGGCTGTATTCCCTCATTACTGGGTTTGTCCAGGTGTTTTGTACTAAGAGGTTGACAGCTATGGTGAGAACTGAATTCACTAAATGATAGCCATTTAAGTTTCAGTCTTCCTCTCTTTTACAAAGCAGCTGATGTGGCATAGTGGTATGTTACTCTGACTGTTTTGCTCAGGGACCTTGGCAGTAAAATGTATGGTGGTAACACAACATTTTATTCTAGCAACTTTCCAAGATTATACAAGCAATGTTTAATGTGTCCCTGGTTTTGGGGCTTTTGACCCCCCCCCCCCCAAATACATTTTGGCTTTTTCCAGTTTTCTTGTGCTGTGAAGTTGAGATGCAGTTGAGTATTGAGTAGATTTTACAAGGAACTGAGAGCTGCAGGGGAACAGAAGTTTAGTGTTTTGCCTTGTTAATACTATAGCACAACAGGTTGTGTATTTGCTTTTGATGCAGAAGGCTGTGGGTTCTACTCCCACAAGGGGTGGATGCTGCCGTACTAAGAATGTTCTCTTTGGTGAAGATACTAACTATGAGTCTGTTATCAGTTTGCCATCCATTTCCTCTTGCAATATTATTACTAGCTTATCATTTTTTAATGTAATATAGGCAATTTATTCCTGAGGGGCAACAGACACTTTATTTTTCGATGAAACCATGAAATATAAAGGTGATTGCTAGCAGCAACCTTTTCATTAGTTACAGATTTCTTTAATGTGGAATTATTTAGATGACTTTTACTTCAGAGATTGTGCATATTTACTGATAATGGACTGTAGAATTGTGCATATTTACTGATAAAGGTGGACTGTAGAATTGTGCATATTTACTGATAATGGTGGACTGCGGAATTGTGCATATTTACTAATAATGGTGGACTGTAGAATTGTGTATATTTACTAATAATGGTGGACTGTGGAAGTCTGAGTAGACTTTTTTATGATAAATGTTCTCAACTGGGCAGTTTTGCCATTATGGGTGCATACGTTTTGTTTCATTGCTTACTGGAAAAATGTTCAAAACAAATTTAAAACACCCTCTAACAACTGTACTGCATTGTACAAGGAATATAATTTTAGTACAATGAGGAAGGTATATCAAAGAGCACATGTATGTTTCATATGCAAGGGACCTATGATTTGAAAACAGCCCAAAATTAATCTTTATCTGCCACTGACAAAATGTATTTTCTTTGAATGTGGGTTTCAATGCTGTTTCAATGAATGTGAGTTTCAAGGGCAGAGAAGTTTTAATGCTAAGTTTTCATTGTGAGACTGCATTGCTTTGTTTAGCAGATGACTTAGTGTTTGTGCTGTAAAATACAAAATAAAACTTTCAAATGAAGTCCAACTCATCATAGAAGTAAAGCAGTATGCACATTAGTGTTTATGGTAAATGGAGTGAAATAGCCAAGTAATGGTTCATAGGAATGGCTGCAGAAGCTCTTCAACCATGATTTTGTCAGGGGGAAGGGCAGCAAACTCAGACAGGCCCAGCTGAACTATACCTCCCAACTGTCCAGATTTTCAAAGAATGAATAGATTTTTGCTTCTTATTTTTGGTTTGTTCTTCATAAAATTTGTAGTTTTCTGGCAAATCATTTAGGAATTAAGTCACTAAATAATGATACACTGAGTTTCAGACTTCATAACCTTCAGAAAAATGCATGCTTAAGTAAGAACTGTTATTCTATCAACTGTCTCAATTTATACAAGAGCAATTTTTAGTACTGTTTATATGTGCCCCCAATATATTTGGCCTTGTTCAGATTTACTGCATTAACAGGTTGAGAGGTACATGCAAATAAATTGCTTTATAGAATTAGGCATAGCCAACCTCTCAACTGTCCCCGATTTTTGGCTCAAAATGTTGCTCTTTCCCCTAATAATCCCTCCGCAAAATAGCAATTTTGGAAGAAAACATGGAGGGTTTACAATTAAGAAATAACTGTAATAATCAAAGTTATAGATTACTTAGTTGAAATGCATGTAGATTCTTTTATTTTGTCAGCTGCTCAAGGTAGCAGCACTAATATTAAAGTGTCCCTTCTTTGGCAGGTTCCCAGCTGTATTGTATGTCTATTTTATATTTTTGCATCACATTTTGGTCCATTTTTCATAAAATTGTGTGTTTTGGCAAATTAGTGGCAAATCACTAAAGACTGAAGTTAGAAAATGACAGACATTTGAGTTTCAGATTTTATACCCTTCAGAAAATTTATACTAATGCAAGACCTATTCTATTATCTTTCTAAGTTTATTAGAGCAGTATTTAAAAATTGGCCTTATTTTTGGGCCTTTGTCCCACTTCTGTGTATGGCTTTGTCCAGATTTCTTGCTCTTGAGGTTGAGAGGTATGACAAATGTGTCAGGGCCATCACAGTCAGCCAGAGACATTTCAAATTGTGACATACTTGTTGCACCCCACTCCCCCATGTAGTGACTCTGGATGTGTCCAAGCAAGGCAAGGAGTAGTTGTATCTACCTTGGATGGGGAGGACACACTGCATAAGTACTACAGTGGATTTTCATCTGTCCTTGATTTTGCAGAATGGTCTGGTTTCTGTCATATTTTTGTACTGTTGATTTATGCTTATTACTCAGATTTATGCTTATTACTCAAAGTGCCTGTTGCTCTGTGTTTAAGTAGCAATGCTTTAATGACCATAAGGTAAGCTTGTCTGAGATCGTAAGATGCAAGTAAGCTTTAATAAGCATACTGTTAAAGAATTGCCAACATTGAAAGCCTTTCTGTTGCCATGCAGAGAATACTTGACTAGATAATGTATAAGCCTTCGGTATTAAAGGACAGGATTCCATTATTTTAAAAAGCTCATTACACTTGTTGGAGACTTCCAGTCATCTCTACAGACTTTACCCGTAAACTAAACAGAATGCCAATCATGTGTGGTCCATAACCTGTACAGTAATCCTTTAAGCAATGTATCTTGAGCTTGTTTCTTGTTTGCTTTTCATTTTTTACTTTGATCATGTTTTCCCCATGAAACAAGTTGTCAGGCAGCAGGTCTTTTTTGGATAAGAAACATTTTTACAAGTGGGGGCATCACAGAGATTTCTACTTTCAGCATGTTACTTGGTACTTTAATAAAGCTGAATATATTATAATTAGAACTACAGTGCAAGGAGAAGTGGTTTGAGTTGAGTGCTTCTGGTTTTCTTATACTTGATTTTGACTGGCATTCCAGTAATGTATTTAAAAAGTAATTTATTTTTTCATGCCTCACAACCTTTTGTTTCCATCTAGATATTAAGTAAGCTGTCATGCAGCCAATGCATTGAAATATTTTTATTCTTCTACACTTATTTTTGTCTTGATTGGACTTTCATAATGATGGTTTGCCACCCAGGGCAGCGTATTTAATAAAAGTTAGTTTTTCTGGTTTTGTGCATAGCTCCTCCCCTTTCTAGTTGACCACACCCCTTCCCCTTGACCCCACCCATTCAGCTGTCTCCTGCAGCCCCCCTGTGATTTGAAGTCACCAGCCGCCACTGGGTTCTGAACCTACCTCTCGACTGGCCGGATTGTTTCAGAATGCCCAGGTTTATTGCTCATTTTTCTGGTCTGTTCCACAGATTCATTGTTTTTATTTCCCTGGTAAATCACTGTGATGATCTGAGGATTTCTGTCAGTAAATGATGACATACATTTCAGTTTCAGAACTCACATCCTTCAGAACATGTATACTGAAACAAACCCTGTCACTCTGGCAACATTCTACATTTATAACAGCAATATTTAAAATATGTCCTTAGTTTTGGCGCATTGCCCCCCCTCCATTTTGACAGCCTTTGGCTATATATATATATATATATATATATATATATATATATATATATACATAGATCTAGGACTATTGAATGAAAGTTCAATATTCCAAATCCTCAATCACCGAACACACTTTAATGAAAGCGCTTTCACCGAAAAAGCACTTTCGTTAAAGTGTGTTAAAAAATACATTACATTTATGTTTTTGCAGGGGGACAACCCCCTTCACCCCCCACACACCCCCTACTTTAATATTCTCACTCCGAGGTCGCACAACAGTGGGGAAAAGGGAATTTTCCCTTATCCCCACTGTAATGCAATCTCCACAACAGGCATACTTACACAAAAGTGCTTCTTCGGTGAAAAGCACTTTTGCACAAGTATGCCCGGCCGAATCTGTTTTGGTGATGTTGCCGTTCGGGGATCCATACGGATCCCGTATATATATATATATATATATATATATATATATATATATATATGTATATATATTTATATATATTTTATATGCATAGCTCTATTTATATTATGCATATATTTCTCCATATATATGCATCTCCATACATATATAATGTGTATATGCATATACACAAAACCTGACTGATTCTACAGAATCTTTTCCCTGCTGTTGAATGACTCTACTACATGATATATTTGAAAAAGCATCCACAATCCCTACAGCTCAAATGGTGTAGTGGTACATTGTTCTGCATATGATGTATAGGGTCCTGGGTTTGAGACTTGTCCTGGCTTATTATTTTGTTGCTAGCCAAAACATTGGCTGATGGAGACAGAGTGATTAAAGCAGTTTTAAGTGGCTTTACGTGTGTTTGTGTAGGTTTGCATGACGTTAAGCAATGCCAACACACGGTCAACCATAGAGATGCTTAATCTGTGTTGGCTTCACTTAGCATTGTGCTTACTCACACTTACACCCATGCTAATTTCTTTAAAAGAAAAGAAAAAGGGAAGATGGGAAAGTTGTGAAAATGTGGCATGCAGAGGAAAATCAATATGAAAGATAGCTAGTGATGTGCAAGATGGGTGTAGGGAAGGTCCATAGCTGTCCATTTCTTATACAGCAACAGCTGTTTCTTTGTACAGAATTTGGACATGAATTTGGACTCTCAAACCCCAGACAGAGGGGTGAGGCCAACAGAAATGTGTTGTCAAGCCAATTGAACCAGATTACGTGTCCAGTGGACACATGTGTGAAATGGACAGCTATGTATGAGGCAATATTTTTTGGGGGACAGATGCCCTTTTCTTTTTTTTAACGTGAGAGTGGGATGTTGGGGAAGGATTGTAGGTATGTCTGGGGAGGTATGTTGAGTAGGGAGACAGACAAGACAGACAAGACAGCAGTAGGGGTGGTATATGACACATGAGGGAGGTAAACACATCTGACGAGGAGGGTGATTGGGAATCCAAAGCCCATGGGCCCACATATGGTTATAGTGGGACTACGATCTCCACCCATGGGCAGTCACCAATGCACCTTCATGACCCCAAAGATGGCTGTACTGGAGGATGGATAGGAGGGGTGGCCTGCCCCTTGAGGTGTGCCAGGTGGCCCTCAATCTGGTGCAGCTGCTCTCCAAACTCAGATTGAAGGGTGCTATGCAGCAAACCTCGGACTAGATTGCAGCTGACAGCCTCCTGTCTACGCCTACCCCCAGGGGAGGGACGGGCCCTGTCTCCTGCATTGGTTCCACCTGAAGATGGTGCAGGAGTAGCAGATGAGGCAGATCCGGGTTGGGTCCCAGCTGTGCTGGGGCCCAGTGCCACAGCCAGATGAGGTGGGACAGGTGGATCCACTGTGATCTGCCTTCCCAAACGCACTATGGTGTTGAGGTTTTACAAATTATGTAGGTTAGTCATGAACAACACATTACAAGATTAGTTATAACAGCATGCATGGGTGTTTCAATTAACCCCATAAAACAGATCTGAAACAGTTGCATAGCAAACAGAACACATGCATAAATGGAAAAACAGTATGCATCGTAACAGCATGCCAGTAACATTGATGGCAACAGGCCACCAACAATGGTATTTGAACAAGATATGTTAATATGCAAGCAATCAAACATATTAACAATAAAGTAACACAAGTCCCAAAATTAGGGTTGGAGAACAACATACCTGTAGTATATGAGTAATAATTATTGATGCAAATGAGGGGTGGGGGGAGAGACAGACAATCCATTAACAACTGTTTATGCTTCTATTTTCCACAACACTACTGCTCAATACTCTATGGGACTGCCCTTACTTTATATCTACCTATGGCCATAGCTTCTGTAGTATAAACATACCTATTAAACTGTCCACCTGGAATGGTATGAAGCAAACTGTGACAACTCTGGGTACATGACTAGAGGGGACTCGTGCATGTCAGGGTTATATATCTGACACAGGAGGGGTACCCTGAACTGCTGTTATATGAGTGTGCTACTGGCATGCATCAACTGGTTTCCTAACTGTGTCCAGGATTATTTGCTGCAGTGACCACTAGCAGTGACAGTGTGACATTTGAGAGACATGTATCGGAAGCATACCTCTCAAGCTCTTAGAGCATGACATCTAGACAAAGCCATACATAAGAGTGGGACAAAGGCCCATAAAAATGGATAATTTTTAGATAGCAAATTGATAAAATAAGAGGTTTTGCATTTGCATGGCCTTTCTGACAGACATGACGTTTGACACTTGTATGTCTATCATTATTTTCTAACTTCAGTCTATAATGGTTTGCCACGGATTTGCCATGCCATGACACCACTACTTTATGTAAAATGGACCAAAAATCTGAGACAAATATCTGGACATTCACTGAATATCTGTACAGTTGAGAGGTATGATTCAGGAAGAGTGCATATTGTATGTACCTACCCTGCTGTCATTTGCAGGCATTTAGTGGGACAATTGAACATTTGCACACAGTTTATCAGTATATCCTTCATACAGCTACTGGCAACATTTACTTACCTGTAAAATCTGTAGGGAAAATATCTGTTAACACTACCTGACTGCTTTTACATTTATTCCTGATTCCTTGTGTGTAGATATGCACACATCTTAGTACCACTCCCTGGGTATGAACTGTGTCTGGGTCTGCAAAAATAACAACTAAGCTATTTCGCATCACACTGAGCTACTGGGGAACTGCTGTTTTTTTTTGTTTCAATGGTTTCTCCCTAATAGTCTCTTGGTTAGACAGTCTGAACTTGTAATCCTGTGATGCATGCATGACAGATAGTTACTGCACTGTGCATTACTCCTTTGGATTACTATAACCTGGAAAGCAAACATTAACACAAGGCAATGCTGCATGGTACACACATTGATACTTTCCATATTATTATTCAGGGTTCAGGGCTTAGTGCAGTATATATTTCACATTTAATTTATATCTCGTTTTACAGCTACACCATCTACAGTTTCTCCTAACAGCTTGTACACAGATGCACCTCAGTTGATGCACCTCAGTTAATGTATGCTGTCAGAGCCATATTTGCTGTGAAGAACCTGTATACATTCTATATATGTCTACAACAACATATCAGAATAAACACAACAGTTTTTTAAGGGTCATTATTGTACTTCAATATTCGTCAGTCATACTTTTTTTTTTAATTCAGTTCACATAGTAACAGTAACAGTATACCTGCTAGCAGTAAGCAATGTACTCCTTAGCTATTTTAACAAAATACTGCAAAATAGATTTTTACTCACCAGTTTGTCAGTGCAGCCTCAGCAGTCTGTCACCGTGGGCTTCCATGTTCACAGCCCTCTCTGTTGCAGCTGTTGGGGAGAAAAACACACATTATGCTTATCTGTCTATCACATTCTCAGGCTAATATTTGCTGCAAACTATTTGATAGTGATACTTACACAATACTGGAGCATTCTGGGCTCATTCATCTTGGATCCACTGATCCAAGAGCACACCCTTCCTATGCTTTAGGTCGGCATAGTGGTGCCATACTCGCTCATCAGTCTGAGGAGTGCCAGTAGCACTGGTGAGGTCATGTGTGACATGGTCCCAGACATCTGTTTTGTATTGGGAGCCCTGGTACTGGCCCTGCAGCAGTCTCTCCTCATGGTTTTTAACTAGGAGTCCAACCATGACCCTGGACTCCCGAATGCTCCAGCGTTGTACCCGAAAGCCCACTCTCTCTCCTATGCCAGCCATTGTATCTGCACAGATAAACTATAACAGATTATGGCTGTATTCCTAGCTGCACCATTTAAATAGTGTGATATTCCCACCCTTTGCTGTCATTGGACCATTTTGAAAAGGTTAAGCTCCGCGAAGCAGTGCGCAAATCCGCTAAGCCGATTTTAACACTGCTTAAAGGGGAAGTTGTTGAGCAGTGTTTAACAGTGCGCAAATCCACTTAGCTGAGCTACCTACTGCTTTGCATTCATGTCTTAACAATGGTTACACTTGTTAAGCATAGATGAGCATAGCTAACCATTGGTCACTTTTATTTTTTTAAATATATCAGAGGACTGACGTCATTTATTAAGTGTATATGATGTACTTTACATGACATCCTTCTATGTGCTTTCCTTACATTGGCAAGGGGTGTGACTATACTGTATGGGGAACTTGTGTGTACATGGGTGGTTTCAAATATTATATGCACTCACACTTACATTGTACACCAGCTACACTACCCTGGTTGACAAAAAACAGTTGCTACATAATTTAAGTTTAAAAAGATAATTTTAACACTCCTTTCCAATATAAAAATAACTTGTCTGTCGTAGTACTCAAACCGTGAACATCTGCATATAAAGCCAGGACTGTAGCCACTATACTATCTCAGCTTAGAAAAATTCACCTCTATATTTGTATTTATCTCCTATGGGATGTTTAAGCTATGATAAGCAGAGAGCCATAATGTGCACACCCGCTTAGCTAGGTTTAAATATTCTTTAGACTAGAAAAAAAAATTATAGGATTATTATTATTATATTATTATGTTATATAGTGAGTATTGTGGTGTTCTGACATGTCATTGAGGACTGCAATCAGGAAATAATGGCATACATTTGGCTTTCAGGCTTCTATCCTTCAGAGATTCCTGCTAATACATTTCCTGTTTTCTATCAAATTTCTAAGTGTGTGAGTGCAATTTTTCAGAAGTGTCCCTAATTTTTGTTTCCCCCCCCCATTATTTGTGCCTTTGTACACATGGACTGCTGTCAGGAAATATTGGCATACATTTGCTTTCAGACATCTATCCCTCGGTATTTCATGCTAATGCATGACCTGTTTTCTATCAACTATCTAAGTTTGTGAGGGCAATATATATGATGTGTCCCCTTTTAGGGATTTATCCCCATTATTTATGCATTTATACACATTTCTTGCTTTAGCAGGTTGTGGAGGTGTCGTATGGCACTTTTACAATGCAGGGGCTGTGTCACAGAACCTGTCACACACCCCCTGCATTGCTTTCCTGCTGCTGTATGTATTTCAGTGTCCGTGGACACTGAAAGGATAATTTATTTCATTTCAGTGTCTGCGGACACTGAAATACTGGCATAATATTAGAGTAGTTCTCTAATATTATGCCAGATCCTATTAGAAAGTGCTGTATGGCACTTTCTAAGATCAGGGAGTGTGTTCAATGTCCGTGCACTACTTGAACACATCCCCTGAACTCATTCATGGTTCATGTCCATGTAGGTTACACAGCAGCGCGCCTTCATAAATATGCAAGGCATGCTTCTGTGCTATTCCTGCATGGAGTTTATTGAATCCCAGGGATTTAGTAGAATTTTAATGTATTTATCTAGTATGTCAAGATTTTTTGGTATATACTTAGGTGCGCCTCCAGGTGGCACATTGGCACAGCAGATAGCATTGTCACCTCACAGCAAGAGGTTCTGTGGTTCAATACTCAGCAGGGGTGTCTTCGGTGGGGACTGTGTTTGTGTGAGTTTCCCCCACATTCCAAAAACATGCAGTAGGTGGAGTGGACACTATAAACTGACCATGTGCCTGACTTTGTGGTGTGGAAGAACAGCCATGGCAGGGCTAGCCACCCAGTGGTGCAAACCTTGGCTTTAGATGATTGTTACTATCAAAGCAATACCCCAGCCTCATTGGAAATTATTTGCCAGAGAGTCTACTCCATGCAAAATAGGGGAGTCTGAAAAATTACTATTAGTATCAGGGAAGCAGATGCCTTGAAAAATGAGTATTAAAATATTTTATTTCTAAACTAGTGTGAGGCTATTGACAGTTCTTACTTTAACAGCCATCTTATTCCATGAAGGAAAGGTTGTTTAACAGAAGTCTCTTTTGTGCAGGCTAAGGTAAGATACATCTTAACCAGTTGTGGACTATCATGACTTCTTAGGTCATAGTTTGCGCAGCAAACAATGAGGCTAAGTTCCTACTGTTAAGTGATAACCTGGCAAAATTTCAAGCTCCCATAAACTCTAAGAACACTGCTGCCTACACAGAGCTGTTCACAGAAACACCATATAAGTACAGTATGTTAATACCTGCATAGACGCAGCGGTACCCACCAGGAAGAAGTACACAGCAATAAACTGTATAACAGAAGGAAGAAATCATGGCAAAAATTAGGAGGCGTAGCACCCAAAAGGATAAAAGAACGCACAACAAACTAAACAAATAATTCAGTGGACACAAAGTCTACCAAAGCCCAAATTCCAATTTGAGGTAAATTTGGCCTCCCAGATCAAGGACAACCACAAGGCATTCTATAGCTATGTCCACAACCTCTAAGCCAATATACAAAAGTGTGTAGAGCTCATTGATAATGGAGTCACCTATACTGAGCTAAAAGATACAGCAAACCTACTGGCAGAAACATTCAGTTTCAACTTTACCCCCCCTCAACCTTCCCTCAGGAAATACCATTAAATACAACTCCCCCTACTTTCACTAGGGAACAGGTCCCTAATGTTCTCTCTAAGACCAAGAGCACTGCATCAATAGGCCCAGACAATATCTCAGGATAATGTCTCAATAGCATGCAACATGACCTGTCAGGGCTTCTGGAATTACTATTTAACTGCAGCCTCCAAACAGGTTTCATGCCTCACAAATGCAGAAAAGCAACAGTCATCCCTTTAAACAAAGGTGGGCCACCTACAGACCCTGGAAACTACAGACCCATAAGTCTCACTAGTCTTATATGCAAAGCCAGGGAAAGAATTATCATGGAAATGATCAGTAATGATATAATAAACCTCCAAACACTGGACCCAGCCCATTTTGGTTTCATCAAGGGCAGGTCATACCTACTCATCCTGGTGGACTTCTTTGAGAAGATCAACAAAGCAATGAATGAGGGCAAAATGGTTCACACTGCTTAACTTGACCTGGCCAAGGCATTTCAAACAATTCTTCACTCAGGCATTATTGACAAACTCAAAGAGGTTAGGTACAAACCTGTATGTCACCCAGTGAATAGCAAACTGGCTGAAAGACAGGACCCAGGGAGTTAGAATTGGGGAGTCCACCTCTACAAAGAGATCAGTCACAAGTGCAGTCCCTTTTTGGCGTTTACTTCCCTGAAGTCAAGGCCAATGTCAATGTCCTCTGGATGACTAAATTGAAGTTGATTGCAAAATACAAGCAGTCATAGAATCCTCTGCCAACACAAACGTTCTCCATGAAGGGCTGACACAGACAAATATCTGTCATGAGAGTCCTGGCCTAAAATTAAATCCCAAGAAATGCATAATAGTATCCTTATGGAAATCATCCACCCCTGCTAGCTATCATATTGACAATACACCCCTAGAGCTGACCCAGTAGTCAGGGACTTAAGGATACATGTAAACAGTAATCTAGCCTTTGGCCATCACATGCCAGCTGTAGTGAGAAAATCATTCTATGTCTTATAAACAAAGGTATGGCATCTAGGTCCAAGGAAGGAATTGTTTCACTGTATTCAGCATTCATCAGACCTGTCATTGAGTACAATGTCCCCTTTGGTATGTAAAAAAAGTCCTGCCATAGGAAACATAGCATGCAAAACAATTGAAAACACCACTTAAAAACATCTTCTCACAAAAGAGGCTGAAAAGGCTAATAAATCCACCACCACCAAGGCTCAAAACATAAAAAAGGAATGCTTTAATAAATAAAATTTAAACAATAGAGCCAAGATAGTGAACATAACTAAAGCCTTAAATACCGTCTTCTCCATCGCATGACTACAATGTGATAGTAATACATCAGGACCCCCAAGACTGTGCAGAAGGATATGTTGGAGCTTATCACGCTAGCATCACCTAGAAGTAAGACACTGCTTTTAACTGAAATCTTCCCTTCACCTAGACTGATGCCTAGTTTCAAGGAAAAGATAATTAGGTTCAATAATTGCGTAAACTGCTAGTGTCATTCCAAGGGGATCTAGTATGCATTACAGTATGATGAGATGCTGACAGTCCAACTTATTTTTCAAAAAACGGTCTACATTTTTCATTCAAGTGTTTCTCCATAGTGGCTAAAATTTTTGCTATGTCCATTGTACTTTTTTAGGCAGAGTTTATCCAATGAACAACTAGGCCTTACAAACAGCAAAATTCTGAAAATGTATCGTATTGAGGTAGCTCTACTCTATGCCAGGAGTTTTAACATTAAATTACCTGGTCTTAAGGCACTTCTGTTCCTGGAACACATGATATGCATTTGTTTTCACTTATGCTTCATTCACATTCTTAGAGAACACCTCTTCTGTGCCTAGATTTTGTGCCTACCGCAACTTCAGACCTACCAGTAACTAGGGGGGAGTCTCAGTGTTTATTAGAGATAGTAGCACTTTCAAAACATTTGCCCAAAGACCACCCCAGTGAGTTTTCTGAATTTCAGCTGCCGTTACTGAATTCATATGTCCAACTCATATCCTTTTGTCAATCACTCCCTATGACTCCTGATAACAATGATAAATTCCTGACATTTTTACAAGTGCCTTCAACTATTCCTCGATAGATTGGAACACTTACATTTCCAGCTTTGGGTATGCTCAGTGATTTCTAGATTGGATAAATAAAAATGCCCTGGAGCTAACTATCTTCAAAGACACCAAAGGCATAAACATTCTTGACTTGGTACTCACAAAATGAATCTCTGTCTGCTCCCAGGGTCAGTATTTCATTAATAGTCTGACATTAATTCAGTTACCTTTAACCTCGGAACTTCCACTCCCTTGGCACCCAGCACTACCCTTCTTAGAGACTTCAAAAGGGTTCACTTTCTATAACTACATGATGAAATCTCTAAATTTACCCATGTTAATGCCACTGTTGAGCTCGGTCATGCAGGCAACTACATTAATGATTTTTATGCCTGTTAAGATAAAAGAGTTGGCCTGACAGTCCCTTCCAAAACCAAATATGATAGTAAATTCAAACATAAACCCTCCTGGTGGTCTGCTGATATAAACAAAATGTGTAAAAGAAGGAAAACACTCTTTCAACTGCCTTGTCTGGCAAGAAACCAAGGGCATCAGAACTGTATTAACAGCCTCACTAAGAATATAAAGGCAACTGTGAAGATCAGAAAATTATCACACTAGTTAAAACCAGCAAATGAAGCAAAGGATAACAAGTCTTTCTTTAGTCATATCAAAAACCTAAGAAATAACTCTCAATACTGCTATAAACTTTTTCCATAATGGAACCACCCATTCAATCCCCAAGGTCATTGCAAACATACTGACAAGAGTTTACAGCAAATTTCTCCCCTGAAACTACCATCTCCCAAGTTGGGGGTTGGCATAATGGGTAGGGTGTTTACCTCACAGGGTACAGGGTTTGATTCTCACCTTTCAGGGAAATTGGCTAGGCTTAAAATGTCCCACAAGGGCAGCTAGCCTGGAACTTACCTACTAACCCACCCCCACATTCCATACCAGGTTTCTAATAAACAGTATTAAGCATGCACCACCTGGTCCACTCCTCCGTTTAATATAAGCCTTGCTTTAGGATATATCCATGAATCATGGAGCAGTGCTCTAGTAATGCCCCTCATAACAGTAGGTCCATCACAGACCCTGCAAACTGTAGACCTATCAGCATTAAACATCTTATCTATAAAGCATTGGAGCACATCATCAGCGACATCAAACATCTGACTAAACTTGCCACACTGCAATTTGATTTTGTAAGGCCATGTCCTGCTTTCTGAATCTAGTCAGCTTCTTTGAGAAGGTTACTCAGGAAGTTAATACTGGTTACATCATCTAGATTACCTCCCCTTGATCTGGCCAAGGCATTTCATACTGTAAAACAAAATGGACGTGTTTATAAGTTGATAAACATAAATCTCTATATGGTAAGATGGAAAGCCAGCTGACTTAAGGATAACACTTGCTGCTTTACATGCTGTTTAAAAGACGGCATGATTTCAATGAGCTATGTAATGTTCGAGTGACAATGACTGGGTATGTTAAAAGTGATGTATAATGTTTGCAACTAAAATTGCATCAATATGGTTTGTTTTTATTTATATAAATGTATGTTTACTTATGTCATAAGTGATAATTTAATAAAGATGTTTCTTGTTTAAAAATAAAAGATATCTCTTCTAAAACCAAATAAGACATTCCATTGCAACTGATCAGTTGTCTGATGAAGCTGATCTGGTGAAAGTGCTCACAATTTTGTTAATAAATTTGGACTGTATCTATATTACGTGTTCCTGGATATTTACTTTGTTTATACGTTTGAACATTGTGTGGCCGTGCATGATTCCTGTGGATATTACATGCGTCGTTGATATCAGGATTAAGAGTAAAGTTACTTTTCAAAGGGTGGTGGCTCCCCTTGCATACCTCTTCTGCTGGTCATTCCACTCATACATAATAGCTCTTTCCAATCATTCTTAGAAAAATTCCATGTTACATTTGCTAACACCCATCCACTACGCAATCATTTAAATCATTTAACCAGTAAAAC